>NC_141014.1:34718160-34889519 GCF_052327205.1 Somniosus microcephalus | reverse complement strand
CGCTCTCTCTCTCTCTTCCAACAACAACATGCCCTCAAAAAAGCCTCGGCACCGCTGGGCACTCCAGCTAGTTATATATATATGATAGGGGCCGAGGTTATGATCTGAAATTGTTGAACTCTATGTTGAGTCCGGAAGGCTATAAAGTGCGAAAGATCAGGTGATAGTGGAGGAGAAGACCATCGCATTATATTTGCCTCCCCCTTTCTTCACCCCCTTTTTTCTCCATGTCACGTTGAAGGGGGGCTATGCAGGATGCGTTACACTGGCCGTCACCTCCCGTGGCCGCCTGCCTTTTCTGCGGCCTGGAGGAGTCCGTGTTCCACGTCCACACGGAGTGTGAGAGGTTGCAGCCCCTCTTCCATTATTTGAAGGGGCTGCTCCTCGATTTTTTTGTGGCTGCACTTAGGTCCCACGTTCCTGATTTTTGGTCACCCGGTGCGGAGGAGGGGGAGCGGGCAGGTCAGCGGGGGGGGGGGCGGGGCGGCGTGGGCAGGTCGGGGCGGGGGGCGGCGGGAGGACCTCCTCATAGGGACTGCTCCTGGGGCCTGGCCAAAGTGGCCATCAGCTGGGTCCAGGCAGCGGGCGGTCAAGGGGGGGGGTCGTTCGGCCCGACTTGCCTGCCTCTCTTCCCCGGCCACGTTCGTGCCCGGGCGGCCCTGGAGACGGAGCACGCGGTGTCCACCGGCACGCTCGAGGCCTTCCGCAACCGGTAGGCACCACGGGGACTGGAGTGCATCGTCACTCCCCGGCCAACCAAATTTTAATTTAATTTGTTAAGTTTCATTTAACGTTTTATTAGTTACAGTTTATTTGTTGTAATGCGCACACAGTAACTGCAAGGGGGAGAAACAGGGGTGCGAGCTTCTAGGAACAGAAAGACAGCTCTTGCTTCCTCCTGTCACGGCACAGATGGTCTCTGCGTGCTTCTGCAGATTATCCTACCACTGCTGTCAAGGGCACACACTAGGCTTGTGTCAGAGTCTGGCCTGGTGAAGCGGTCGGGGGGGCGGGGGAGAGGGGGGAGGAGGGGAACGTTGACTCACGGTGCTGATGACGTCGGGGCCCAGCTGTTCGCTGCCTCTCTCTCTCTCTCTCTCTCCCTCTCGACTCCTAATGAATCATAAGCCCTGTTTAAACAGAAGGGAGGCTTAGGGCAGGACTTAAACCAAGGGAAATCCTAAATGACCGGCTCTGCTTTTAGATGAGTTCCACGTCATTATTAAAACGTTGGTTAGTCCTGTGTCAAAGGCATTATTTTCATTTCTAACTAATGGCTGCCCCGACCTGACGAAACAATTACTATTACTGCCCAATTGCCCCTTTCGTTGTTGCCAGGGTGGCCATTTTGGAACCAGGTTGCTGAGCAGCCTATCCCGACATTAAAAAAAAATTTGCTTATGGGATGTGGACGTTGCTGGCAAGACCAGCATTTATTGCCCATCCCTAATTGCCCCTTGAGAAGATGGAGGTGAGCCGCCTTCTTGAACCGCTGCAGTCCGTGTGGTGAAGATGCTTCCACAGTGCTGTTAGGGAGGGAGTTCCAGGATATTGATCCAGCGACGATGAAGGGTCGGCGATATACTTCTAAGTCAGGATGGTGTGTGACTTGGAGGGGAACTTGGAGGTGGTGGTGTTCCCGTGCGCCTGCTGCCCTTGTCCTTCTAGGTGGAAGAGGTCGTGGGTTTGGGAGGTGCTGCCGAAGAAGCCTTGGCGAGTTGCTGCAGTGCATCTTGTAGATGGTACACACTGCAGCCACGGTGCGCCAGTGGTGGAGGGAGTGGATGTTTAAGGTGGTGGATGGGGTGCCAATCAAGTGGGCTGCTTTGTCCTGGATGGTGTCGAGCTTCTTGAGTGTTGTTGGAGCTGCACTCATCCAGGCAAGTGGAGAGTATTCCATCACACTCCTTACTTGTGCCTGGTATGGCCTGTAGTCACCCACAATCGACCTAGAATGACATAGAATATACGGCACAGAATCAGGCCATTCGTCCCAACTAGTCTGTGCTGGTGTTTACAGGCCACACGTGTCTCCTCCCATTCCATTTACCTCATTTACAAATCGTGGGGGCTAAGAAATTCTCCATGCGGTGACATTGCAAATCATCTCTTGGCTATTTTTTTTTGTGTGAAATTCTAAGACAACGGGTGTTATGGTTTCTCTAGTAATCGTCCCCCTACGATTATGGGACTGGTATCCCTAGACCATAGTGGCAAACAAGGGGACCGCGGAGGCCCCCATTAATAAATTTCTGACGAAGGGTCACCGACCTGAAACGTTAACTCTGTTTCTCTCTCTACAGAAGCTGACTGACCCGCTGAGCATTTCCAGCAGTTTCTGTTTTTTATTTTGTATATAATAAATTTCTGGGATTTGGATCGTGACAATTCTGGATTTTTATCAGTGGTTCTGCATCTGTTGACTTTTCTGTCGCTGTGTGTGCCAATAAAAAAAATGTTTTCTGCAACGACAGATTATGAAGGGTTCTGTACCCTACCCAGTAAGAAACTGAGCACCGCACTTTAGGAGGGATATCTAGGCCTTGGAGAGGGAGCAGCGGAGATTAACCAGAATGGTACCAGGGATGAGAGACTTCAGTTATGTGGAAAGAGTGGAGAAGCTGGGGTTTGCTCTCCTTGGAGCAGAGAAGGTTAAGGGGAGATTTAAATGATGAGGGGTTTCGATAGAGTAGATAAGGAGTGACGTAATAAAGACTCACTACGCACTTGGTTGCACATAAAGCAAGGCTTTAATCGACTTGTAACAAAACATGGAGGTCTAGTTAGTAGTCACTAGCTTCCTGTTTCCAGACTGTCTCTGGCCAAGGTGGTCCCACGCCCGACTATTTATACTCCTCGGGCGGCGCCCTCAGCTGGCCGTTCAGTAGTACTTCCTGAGTTACTTCTTGTAGAAGTTGCGACTTATGACAAGGAGAAACTGTTTCTAGTGGCAGGAGGGTGGGTAACCAGAGGACACAGATTTAAGATAATTGCCAAAGGAACCAGAGGGGGAGATGAGGAGAATTATTTTTTAACGCAGCGAGTTGTTGTGATCTGGAATGCGCTGCCTGAAAGGGCGGTGGAAGCAGATTCAATAGTAACTTTCAAAAGGGAGTTGGATAAATAATTGAAAAGGAAAAAATTTGCAGGGCTACGGAGGAAGAGCGGGGTGGGTGGGGGGAGTGGGACTAATTGGAGAGCTCTTTCAAAGAGCCGGCACAGGCACCATGGTCCGAATGGCCTCCTTCTGTGCGGTACAATTCTACGATAGCGTCCTTTGCCTCTGTGGTAGATGTTTCCGAGTCTCGGGCGCAGTGGTCAGCGTTTCCGATTTCGCCGCATTAGCGGTTTTCCAGTCGAGAGGGATTAAATACGCACGAACCGAGGGGGACCAGCCACGCGAATCGGGTGGTGGGGGTGGGAGCGGCGCCAGCCTCCGTGCTCGGGACGTCCCAACTCTGGTCGGGCCTATTCCTGGAGGTTTGATCACATGACCTCCCACCTCGGAACCGCGTCGGCCCCCCGCCCTCCCGCCATTGGTCCATCGCCCGAGCCCAGCGGCTCCCCACGCCCAATTGGAAAGCGAGAAGGCTCTTTGTTACCCGACTGGAGTGACCTTGGCCATCAGTCAAGTAGCCTTTTTCCGCCCATCTCCAATAAAAATTATAAATGAAAGAAACCCCCCCCTGTTGTGTATGTACCTTTAAGAGAATAACTGGTCTCAGACTGCAGTACCGGCAGTGACCACCCCTGCATAAAAGGCGCTAGAGAGCCTCTGTTGTTTAGATTCGTTATGGACTTCCACCAGTAAACATCTGTTTGTTTTCTCTCCTGCTGGTCCGTGTCTAAATCATTCACGGACTTAACACCCCCCAACAATTTTATTAATGCCGCTAATGATTTCTCTCCAGGGTGTTGCTCAGAACATTTTCCTGGAGATTAATCTTCAATCCTGGAGGGATTGGCCACTCCAAAGTGAGGGACTGAGATCCTGGAAGAAATCTGATGGGTTTCTCTCTTGTTCCTGTGAAAAATGCATCGTCGAGAATTCAGTTCCTCTTATCATTTATTCATATTGCTGTTGCTCGGTTGCCCCACCCCCACCTCCGCCCCTCCCATGAGCACAAGGATTAGAGGATTTGTTTTCCTATTTCCTGTGATGTGTCAGCTGTTAAATCTGACCAGATCCTGGTTTATCCGTGTCCTGATCTCCTTTTTCATGCTCGCATCTGATGCAAGTATTCCACTTGGGAGATGAGGGCTCTGCTTGGCTCGCACACTGGTGGGGCGAAATCATCATGAAACCATCTCAGAGCCAGGCAGTGTTCAGGGAGGTATTACAGGGGGTTTAACAGGGCTGTGTCCTTCCCGAGATAACCTGATCAGCAGGTGTGAATGGTGCAGGGGGTATAATACCTATTTATCAATATCTACCACCCAGATTCATTCAATCATTCTTTCTTTCTTTCTCTCTATCGCTCTGTCTCTCTATCTATCTATCTATCTATCTATCTATCTATCTCTCTCTCTCTCTATCTCTCTTTCTGTCTATCTATCTATCTATCTATCTATCTATCTATCTATCTATCTATCTATCTATCTATCTATCTATCTATCTATCTATCTATCTATCTATCTATCTATCTATCTATCTATCTATCTATCTATCTATCTATCTATCTATCTATCTATCTATCTATCTATCTATCTATCTATCTATCTATCTATCTATCTATCTATCCCTATGTGCGATGGGTCTCATCATTCCTCAGCCAAGGAGGGGAACAGTCCGCCAGGGTTCCCTCTCACCATTGACTGGCTTCTGGAAAGTGCTTGAGGGTGAACAGTAGGTGAGAATCGGATCGGATTTGAGTGTGATGCCTCCCACAGTCGAGTAGGTTGCTGACGTGCGTTGCTCGGCTCAGCCATAAAGATTGGGCGCTCAGTTACGGTACCGGAGAGCGCTGGTGGGCACAGTAACTCCCCCCACCCAGTGCCCTGTGTTACTGACTCTATCTCTATTGATGTTAATCCATCTCCCTTGTACTGTTGGATGCAGTAACTCCTTCCAAATTTAGTTTTTCTTTTCCAGCCATCGCTCCCAGTTTCACTACCTTTGTATAAAAAAAACACAGCGAGGTTGAAATAAATAAAAGTTACGATGTGTAACATTTCTGGGGCTGGGGAGTCTAGAACCAGGGGTCACAGTCTCAGAATAAGGGGTCGGCCATTTAGGACTGAGATGAGGAGAAATTTCTTCACTCAGAGGGTGGTGAATCTTTGGAATTCTCTACCCCAGAGGGCTGTGCAGGCTCAGTCATTGGGTATATTCAAGACAGAGATCTTGAGTATTGTGTGCAGTTTTGGCCACCTTACCTGAGGAAGGACGTTCTTGCCATGGAGGGAGTGCAGCGAAGATTCACCAGGCTGATACCTGGGATGGCAGGAATGACGTATGAGGAGAGATTGTGTCGATTGGGCTTATACTCACTGGAGTTTAGAAGATTGAGAGGGGATCTCATCGAAACCTATAAAATTCTGTCAGGTCTGGACAGACTAGATGCAGGAAGGATGTTCCCGATGGCCGGGGAGTCCAGAACCAGGGGTCATAGTCTAAGGATAAGGGGTAAGCCATTTAGGACTGAAATGAGGAGGAATTTCTTCACCCAGAGAGTGGTGAACCTGTGGAATTCTCTACCACACAGGGCGGTGGAGGCCAGTTCATTAAATATATTCAAGAAAGAGTTGGATATATTTCTTGAGGCTAAAGGGATCAAGGGATATGGGGAAAAGGCAGGGACAGGGTACTGAATTTGGATGATCAGCCATGATCACATTGAATGGCGGAGCAGGCTCGAAGGGCCGAATGGCCTACTCCTGCTCCTATCTTCTATGTTTCTATGTTTCTATGATAGATTTTTGGATATTAAGGGATTCGGGGATCGGGCAGGAAAGTGGAGATGAGGTCGAAGATCAGCCATGATCTCATTAAATGGCGGAGCAGGCTCGAGGGGCCGAATGGCCGACTCCTGCTCCTATTTCTTATTTCCTGGTGATGTTTGATATGAAAGGATTGGCTGGCAAGGGTTTACAAAGCTGAGGTTAATAAGCCTGGTGTTAAGGCACTGAGCAGCCGCCTGACTTTGAACTTTGACCTCCAAGCGCGTCCCAGCGACGCACAGCGGGGGGCATCCGAGGAGGCCCTTTGATGTCCTACTAGTGTTTCAGCCGCATTGTACATGGGGCCGTTAGGCACCTCTGGGAACCGATCAATAAATCATTTGGCTGTGCGCTGCTCCTCACCATCAATCGCTGAAGTAATTGCTGCCGCCCCGGATCTCTCGGGAACACCAGCCGGCCTCGACCTTGGGGCCTACATCCAGCGAGGAACAAAGAGGAACTCATCGAAATTTATTGCCTATAGCCCACTTCACGGCTTGTAATATGCGAAAATGACATTAAAATGCCTTGTACCAGGGCTGGGAAGATTGAATTATTTATTCCCCCACGCCCTCCTAAATCTTTCTATAAGCGGTTTCAGAGTCTCGCTCTCTCGCTCTCTAAGGAAAAATCAGGCAGCAATAAAACTTGTGAGCGTTCTTGTCCCCCCCGTTTGCTGGCATCACGCAGTCAGTGCAAAGGGTGGATTTTGCTGCCTGCTTGAGCCCAGGCCCCCTTCAAGGAATATTCAGGACGAACCGCGTTCAATAGAATCAAACACATCAGTGCGATTTTCTGCAGTGATTGCTGCAACTACTGTAATCAGAGTTTGATTCTGTCAGATCTTCCCATTTTACTCCCCTTGTACAGATCGCCAATGGAATAAACCCCTTTCTATTGACTCCCCCATTTAGAATTCTAATGGATAGACCCCCTTCCCATTTATTTCCCCTGTATAGAATAGAATTCCAATGGATCATGCCCCTTCCCATTCACCCCCTGTGCTTAATCCCAGGCGCAGGACTAACCCCATCGCTGGGCCTTGAGCCTAAAGGATAAGAACACATCTGAACACATCTGCTGGCTCTTTCATAGAAACATAGAATAGGAGCAGGAGTAGGCCATTCGGCCCTTCAAGCCTGCTCCACCATTCAATATGATCATGGCTGATCCTCTCTCCCCATACCCCTTGATGCCTTTTGTGTCTAGAAATCTATCTATCTCCTTCTTAAATATATTCAGTGACTGGGCCTCCACAGCCTTCTGTGGTAGAGAATTCCAGAGGTTCACCACCCTCTGAGTGAAGAAATTTCTCCTCATCTCAGACCTAAATGTCATATCCCGTATCCTGAGACTGTGACCCCTCGTTCTAAACCCCCCCAGCCAGGGGAAACATCCTCCCTGCATCCAGTCTGTCGAGCCCTGTCAGAATTTTATACGTTTCAATGAGATCCCCTCTCATTCTTCTAAACTCTAGTGAATACAGGCCTAGTCGACCCTATCTCTCCTCATATGACAGTCCTGCCATCCCAGGAATCAGTCTGGTGAACCTTCTCTGCACTCCCTCTATGGCAAGTATATCCTTTCTTAGGTATATCCTTTCAAGCCTACTGCCTACTGCGGCAAATAAGGCCTCCGAGAACAGGCTCTTTTGGCTACTGATCGAGATCCACAGCCAGAAGTCTCTGAGTGTCTCAACTGTTCCAGGAAAGGGGTAAAACGAATGAACAGCACTTGCTTTGGGTTCTTTCAACTTGCCCCTGAGAACCCCACAGAACCTTCAGTCAACGGGGAACCCTGGGATAGACCCCGGTATTCACGGATAATGAGGCGGGAGGCCGGGAATGCTCCCTCCCACCTGGTGATACCACACACCCAGGGTCTGCCCCTCCTACAAGGGTAGGTCCAGATTCCCCTCGTGGGGGGGGGGGGTGGTGGCGGGGGGAAAGCCCGAGGGAATCTTGGAGCTGCGTGTAATGGGGCCTGAGAGCTGATGTGACTGGTCTCTGCCCCCGTAACCCTTGCCCATGCCTGGGGAATGCTGACTTTCCAGGCTTGAGCAGATGGAACTCTTTCCTCAACCATGTTGGGAAAGAGGAAGAAAAAGAGAGAACGAATAAGTGAAGATACGCATGAAAATAATTTCTTTTTTTAATTGGCATGTGTCCACAGTCCCAACATTTAATATATTGCTTTTAAATATACCATTGACCTGTACTACTTTTACAATAACATGTCAAATATCGCCTAATACAATAATGAAAAAGTAACTTTTTAAAATATTTCCTTGTGTGATATTTTTATTCCATTTTTTTTCCAAGATTCGTGAATAACAAGGGAGATATTGCATTCGGGATGAAGGGATTGATGGAGTGGGGAGACTGCTGACTTGCAAAGTATGGTACAGGAAACTTTCTTTTATCCGGCACGGACGGGACCGACGTGGTGCCGGTTCATCAACAATTCCGGATAACCGAACGCTATAGTAAAAGATAGGGAGAGCTGACAGCGCCGTATAAAGCAACAAACCCTGTTGCTTAGCAACAACTGTAGAACAATGAACACAAGTTTCAAGCGTCTCTGTGGCTTAGCAACAGCTGCAGCCACACCCTTGCACAGCAACAGATGGAAGGCGGCAAATAAACATGAAGTAAAACCTACTCCTGAATTTTGCCGGTTAACCGACATTTCCGGTTATTTAGGTGCCGGTAAATCGAAAGTTTCCTGTACGCGGTGCAATGAGACCTTTAGCTCAATTCAAAATACAGCGAGGAGGAGGGTGGAAGAGAACCAGGATTCTGCATCTGTTAGGAACAGGAGGAGGCCATTCAGCCCCTCGAGCCCGTTCCGCCATTCAATCAGATCATGGCTGATCTGCATCTCAGCTCCATTTACCCGCCTTGGTTCCATATCCCTTAAGACCCTTACCTAACAACAACATTTACAGTGTGCTTTGATACGGCTAGAGGATGTCAGTTGTGGGTGAGTTTGGGGGGTGGGTTATTCTGCACTGCTGAAGAGTAATATTAGTGTTTTTGTGTTTATAACTCAGTCTCTCACACTGCACTGCCTTGTTCCCTGGCTACATCTGCTGCTTTGTGTCCTGTTGCCCCCCTCCCTTACTGGCTAACATTTTGCCCGCTCCAGGAAGTGGGTTTTATTCCTTTTTAGAACTTATTCCCTTAGCTTGTGTTTAAGCCGCCATTCTTTTTTTTTGGCAATGGGAAAGTTAGTTTGTCTGATGAACTGTGCTCAGCAGAGAGCAACCTCTAAAGAGTTCCCCAGCCTCGCACTCTGTGCAACCTCTAAAGAGTTCCCCAGCCTCGCACTCTGAGCAACCTCTAAAGAGTTCCCCAGCCTCGCACTCTGTGCAACCTCTAAAGAGTTCCCCAGCCTCGCACTCTGAGCAACCTCTAAAGAGTTCCCCAGCCTCGCACTCTGAGCAACCTCTAAAGAGTTCCCCAGCCTCGCACTCTGAGCAACCTCTAAAGAGTTCCCCAGCCTCGCACTCTGAGCAACCTCTAAAGAGTTCCCCAGCCTCGCACTCTGAGCAACCTCTAAAGAGTTCCCCAGCCTCGCACTCTGTGCAACCTCTAAAGAGTTCCCCAGCCTCGCACTCTGAGCAACCTCTAAAGAGTTCCCCAGCCTCGCACTCTGAGCAACCTCTAAAGAGTTCTCCAGCCTCGCACTCTGAGCAACCTCTAAAGAGTTCCCCAGCCTCGCACTCTGAGCAACCTCTAAAGAGTTCCCCAGCCTCGCACTCTGAGAAGCCGCTGACTGGAAAATCTCCCCAGCCCCTTGATTCTCAGGCACTTCTGAGTTCTGTGGGGGTTTACATCAATATCACGTGTCAGCCGTGGCAGGACTCTTGCCTCCGAGTCAGAATGTTGTGGGTTCAAGCCCCATATCTGCGTTACAACGGCGACTACACTTCAAAAGTACTTCCTTAACTATGAAACACTTTGGGATGTCCTGAGACCATGAAAAGTGCTATATAAATGCCAGTCACGTCTCTCCTTACCTGGCAATAGGAGAATGGTTGGGTTTAGTGGTGTGGTGAGTTGATGGGGGTCACTGGTTAGTGCCCTGCTGGTTTTCGTGGTGACCTACTGGATCTGGTGGATGGTGACTTACTGGATCTGGTGGATGGTGACCTACTGGATCTGGTGGATGGTGACCTACTGGATCTGGTGGATGGTGACCTACTGGATCTGGTGGTTGGCGACCTACTGGATCTGGTGGTTGGTGACCTGCTCGATCTGGTGGTTGGCGACCTACTGGATCTGGTGGTTGGTGACCTACTGGATCTGGTGGTTGGTGACCTACTGGATCTGGTGGATGGTGACCTACTGGATCTGGTGGTTGGCGACCTACTGGATCTGGTGGTTGGTGACCTGCTGGATCTGGTGGATGGTGACCTACTGGATCTGGTGGTTGGCGACCTACTGGATCTGGTGGTTGGCGACCTACTGGATCTGGTGGTTGGTGACCTCCTGGATCTGGTGGTTGGTGACCTGCTGGATCTGGTGGTTGGTGACCTGCTGGATCTGGTGGTTGGTGACCTGCTGGATCTGGTGGTTAGTGACCTACTGGATCTGGTGGATGGTGATTTGCTGAACCTGGTGGATGGTGACCTGCTGGATCTGGTGGTTGGCAACCTGCTGGATCGTGTAGCTTCTGCCGCAGGCCATAATGCCAACCTCCAGATCTCAAGTTACGGCACCTGGGCCTGATCCTGCGGGAAAGGGAAAGGGAGGCAGAACTGCCTGTGACCTCCCTCACCTTCCGGCCCATTCACACAGTGAGATATAGGAGCTGCACAGGAGACATGTAACTGGTTTGGAAAGAATATGGGAGGCAAACTCAATTTTCATGGCTGATTTCACGGCAAGATTTGTGACATCAGCCTTCTGACCTGGGGGGATGGTGGTGGTCAGGGTGAGGAGTCTAATTGGGAAATAAGTGAAAGTAACTTGAAAAGGGACACACACACACACACACCACGTGCACACAGACACAAACACAGACACGCACACGTACACAGACACAGAAACACACAGAGTCCCCGGGTGTTAGAGCTATGCAGTTGCAGGGGGTCCCGAGCGGATCCGGACTCCTGAAACCGGCCACTCGCTGGCCACATCTCTCAGGCTGACACACTCCGCTCCTGCACGACTGGTCCGGACAGAACCTCCCCTTTTCCACGGGCCCTCTCCCCCCTCCCCCCACCCACAAGCAAGCTCCGCCCCTGCCCGAGGGAGAAGGGTACAATTTCCACAGCTCCGCTCCCCGGTGCTCACTGGGAGCATTTAATCGCTACATTGTCCACTCTCAGCTTCCGGGCTTCCCATTCCCTTTAATAGAAAAACGGCTGGGGCTGGGAGCACGCGATGCTGCGGAACGGACCCCTGCCGATCACCAATGACGGGCGTGGCGGAAAGCATTCCCGTCGGGGCAGGGGTGTGCCCGGTTTGCCTCGTGAGGGAGATAAGAACATAAGATCATAAGAATTAGGAGCGGGAATTGGCCATTTGGCCCTTCGAGCCTGCTCCGCCATTCAATAGGATCATGGCTGATCTTCAACCTAAACTCCACTTTCCTGCCCGATCTCCATATCACTCGATTCCCCTGGAGTCCAGAAATCTATCCACCTCTGCCTTGAATATACTCAAAGACTCAGCATCCACAGCCCTCTGGGGCAGAGAATTCCAAAGATTCACAACCCTCAGTGAAGAAATTCCTCCTCATCTCAGCCTTAAATGGCCGACCCCTTATCCTGAGACTGTGCCCCTAGTTCTAGACACTCCAGCCAGGGGAAAAAACCTCTCAGCATCTACCCTGTCAATCCCCCTCAGAATCTTATATGTTTCAATGAGATCACCTCTCATTCTTCTAAACGCCCGGGAATATAGGCCCAATCTACTCAAGCTCTCCTCATAGGACAACCCGCTCATCCCAGGGGTCAATCAATAGATTTACCGCTATTGTATCTCATCGAGATTAAGGGGACAGAATAAACCTGGGACTCCACTTCGAAAGCCGCCCTAATGTAGTAATTGGAGGGAGCGGCCTTGGGGAGGGGAGGGTGTGTGTTGGGGATTGGCCTTAGATCTTCCAACCACTCAAGCTATTAGACCCCTACCACCAACCCACACCGCCCCCCACCTCGCCTTTGTCTGTACGAGCTTGCAATCAGTGGTAATCCCTCCAGCCCCCCAAAATAAAAATGACTGAGAAGAAAACATAAAAAGCGCGGGGAAGGAATGGTTACAACAGGACGGGATACAATATCGCTTCCTGGCCACAGCTCCGATGAAGAAAGACAGAAATAGTTTCACCGGAAAGTGTCCCAACGCACTAAGGGCACTACGCACAATTTCTCACACCAGCCGCCTTTCTCGGCCGCACACACACACACACACACACACACACTAGACACCACTAGAATGATGCTCTTTCACCTTGCTTTGAATGGCTAGCAAGGTGAAGTTGAACTTTTAAACAATTGGTTACTTATGTACATAAAATTCCACATCGCCTTCTCCACAAGCCTTGTTTCCCGTTGATTTTGTTTTATTGTGTTGGTGTCTGTTATGAATCTTGTGATCCAGGAAGAATGACTCATGAACTAACACTGGACGCCGCCAGCTGGCTGTCCAGTGTTCTTTCATGAGCCATTCTTCCTGGATCATAAGATTCATAACAGTGTCGTTGTGTATGCTTCCCTCCCCCCGCCCACCCCCACCCCCACCACCCGTCCTCGACTCGACGCTCAGGACAAGTCCCTGTCTTGCGCGCTGCCGTACATGTAAGCATCCTTCCCCTGTTCCTGGATGAACTCCTCCTTCTTGTCCCACTCGTTGGCCCACCCTCTGTTGGTGACGTTGGTCGGGTCGGTAGCCCCGTAGCTCCCGTAGCCCTGGACGGCGTCCTCCGCCTCATTGGCCAGCTCGTCCTCGTGGATGAAGCCGCACTTCTCGTCGCTCAGCTCCTCGGGCTCGGCCCAGGGCTGCTTCTCGCCGGAGGCGAAGATGCCGTAGAATATGACGCCCGCGTAGTGAACCAGGGCCGCGATTAGGAAGACGTATTGCCATTCTTCTCGCGACTTTGGGGGAAATGAGAAAAAGTACGTGACGTAAGAAAACCACTAGGCACTTGGTCAGAGTATTAAACAAGGCTTTAATCGACTGTTTCACAACATGGAAGTCTAGTTATCCTTCACTAGTTCCTGTTTACAAAATGTCCCTGAGCAAGCTGGGCCCATGCCCGAGTATTTATACTCTCCCTGGACAGCGCCACCAGCAGGCCGCCCAGTATATTTCATAAGTCATTTCTACATGAATGGCACGATTTATGTCAGTACGATAGCTGTTAGAGAAGCGTCAGAGATAATATGACTACTGTCCACAGAGGCGTAGGCCAAGATATTAACCCCTCAAGCGGCGGATGGGAGATGGTCGCCGGGGGGGTGAGGGGAGGTTAAAGAGATAAATACGGGGAATGTGACCCCAACATAATGCCCACCCGCCCGCTGCCTTTTTTTATGGTGGCAGATGTCGAGGCGTCTGAATGTCCCGCCGTTCAGAGGTGGGGTGTTCAATTAACCTTTTTAAATTGGGCACCCACAGTGCATTTCGCGGCCCGATTTAAAATAACATTATTTAAATTAAAATGCGCGGGTTCAGGTTCCCCTTCAAGTCACACACCACCCCGACTAGGGCATATAATCGGCCGTTCCTTCATCGTCGCTGGGTCAAAATCCTGGAACTCCCTCCCTAACAGCGCTGTGGGAGCACCTTCACCACACGGACTGCAGCGGTTCAAGAAGGCGGCTCACCACCACCTTCTCAAGGGGCGGCTAGGTTGATGGGCAATAAATCGGAACATAGGAACAGGAGGAGGACATTTAGCCCCTGGAG
This sequence comes from Somniosus microcephalus, assembly GCF_052327205.1. Classification (NCBI taxonomy): domain Eukaryota; kingdom Metazoa; phylum Chordata; class Chondrichthyes; order Squaliformes; family Somniosidae; genus Somniosus; species Somniosus microcephalus. Next base: position 34,875,660 of record NC_141014.1, on the reverse strand, counting down.
CCTGTTCTGCCAGCCAATGAGATCATGGCTGATCTGCGACCCAACTCCATTTATGCCCCATATCCCTCTATACCTTTGGTTAACAGAAAATTTATCAATCACAGATTTAAAATTAACAATTGATCCAGCATCAACTACCTCTTGCGGAAGAGAGTTCCAAACTTCAGCCACCCTTTGCGTGGAGAAATGTTTCCTAACTTCACTCCTGAAAGGCTTGGCTCTAACTTTTAGGCTATGACCCCTAGTCCTTGGCCAAATCTGGAGTTGGACAATCCCCTCCCTCCCTGAGTTGGCCAAACCAAACTCCGCCGCTGGAACATTACCCTAGTTGGCAGCTTTGCCCACTAGCGTTGGAACGCTGTGGGGGCAGCAGAAAACCTCTCAACTAATCCCTTTGATAAAGGGATTACAAAACATACAAAAAATCAAATCCTCAGCAAAAGTACTGAGCAGTTGAGAAAATATCAATAATTAATGTGTTTAAAATGATGAGGGGCCCAGATAGAGTGGATAGGAAGGACCTATTTCCCTCAGCAGAGAGGTCAATAACCAGGGGACTTAGATTTAAAGTAATTGGTAGATGGATTAGAGGGGAGTTGAGGAGACCCAGAGGGTGGTGGGGGTCTGGAACTCACTGCCCGAAAGGGTGGTAGAGGCAGAAACCCTCATCGCATTTAAAAAGTACTTGGATGTGCACTTGAAGTGCCGTAACCTACAGGGCCACGGACCAAGAGCTGGAAAGTGGGATTAGGCTGGATAGTTCTTTGTCGGCCGGCACGGACACGATGGGCCGGAATGGCCTTCTTCCGTGCTGTAAACTTCTACGACTCTATGAATTAACATGTCCTCGGGAGGATCTTCAAAGGCAATTTGTCATTGTGAAATTCCAATTTTCCACGCTTGTAGCGCATGGAGTTCCAAGGGAACATTGAGTTCCTCAACAAAGGTTCTAAACTATGGCATTTTATTTACGATTCCTCACCTTGTGCTTAGTCATGGCTCCCACAATTATAGGGCACACCATCCCGGATAAAGTCCCGACCCCATTGGATAGTCCCATCAGAATACTGGCGTAACGCGGGGCAATGTCCAGATGGTTGACATTGAAGCCTTTAGTGGAAAAAGAAACAGATAGAAGAGATGAGACGGGACGGATTAAATCGAGTCACGTCCCCATCTGTGCGGTGCTAAATTGTGAACAAATAACACATGCTAACATATGATAATATATGATAATACAATCGCACTTATGCTAATGGCTCGATACAGGCAAATTGGTTTCCTAAAACTACATGATGAAATTACAGGAAGCGGGGATCAAAACGCTAATCACCTGAGATTGCGAATCCACTGAAGCCTACAGCTAGGACGAGGAAGGAGATCGCCACACCTTTAGTGTGAGAGAAACCCACCACTAGCAGAAAGGTTGCTTCCATCCCAAAGCCTTTAGATAAAGAGGAAGAAAGCGTAACAGAGCAGAATGAGGGCATTACATCCAACAGCGAAGAATTAATACGACGGCAACTTGCATTTAGATAGCGCCTTCAGCACGGTCAAACAAAAAAATTTGACACCAAGCCGCAAAACGAGATATTAGGACAGGTGAGCCAAAAGCTTGGTCGAAGAGTTTTAAGGAGTTTTAGGTTTTTAGGAGCGTCTTAAAGGAGGAGATAAAGGCAGAGAGGTTTAGGGAGTGAATTCCACAGTTTAGGGCCCTATGAATCCATTCTCACAGTTACCATTACAAAGCAGTGGCTGTGCCCACCAGGAATCTATCTTACCGACAGAATCCAGAGGCCCCCCCACCATTAGTACCAACAGATTTTGAAGTATCTCTCTTAATCCATTGAAGTGGACAGTGTAAATGGATTTAAGACACAACTATATCAACTTCAAAAAAAAAGAAAGACTTGCATTTATATAGCGTCTTTCACGACCTCAGGTCATCCCAAAGCGCTTTACAGCCAATGAAGTACTTTTTGAAGTGTAGTCACTGTTGTAATGTAGAAAACGCAGCAGCCAATTTGAGCACAGCAAGCTCCCACAAACAGCAATGAGATAAATGACCATCTGTTTTTTTAGTGATGTTGATTGAGGGATAAATATTGGCCCCAGGACACCAGGGAGAACTCCCCATCTCTTGTTTGAAATAGTGCGGTGTGGTATTGTGGTAAACCACTTTTATCGTTCACTATCGTTACACTATGGTTATCACTGTTTATATCGTTACACTATGGTTATCACTGTTTACACTGTTGTATCACTACACAAGGTCACCTCTTGTCACGCTGTTATACCTGGGCTGACCACAGTTGACTCCGCCCATGACTCCGCCTGCTTGCCCAGGTATAAAGGTGGTCGACTGGCTGGTATTCCTCCTTGTTGGATCCGATCACCCACGAGGGTGGGCTCTGTTATTTAGCCAATAAAAACCTACAGTTACTATCTTAACTCGTCGCTTTTCATTGGATGAATTGATAGGTATATCAGATATATTACATCCACCTGAGAGAGCAGACGGCCTCAGTTTAAGCCTAAATTTTGTGGTCAAGTCTCATGGATTTGAACCCACAACCTTCTGCCTCAGAGGCAAGAGTGCTACTCACTGAGCCACAGGGAGAATGAACAGATTGGTGAATATGGGAGGAGGGAAGTGGATGGCCAGATCATCTGAATGCGATTAGAACATTAAAAAAAAATTAGTTCATGGGATGTGGGCGTCCCTGGCAAGGCCGGCATTTATTGCCCATCCCCTAATTGCCCCTTGAGAAGGTGGTGGTGAGCCTCCTTCTTGAACCGCTGCAGTCCGTGTGGTGAAGGTGCTCCCACGGCGCTGTTAGGGAGGGAGTTCCAGGATTTTGACCCAGCGATGATGAAGGATCGGCCGATATATTTCCAAGTCAGGATGGTGTGTGACTTGGAGGGGAACTTGGAGGTGGCGGTGTTCCCATGCGCCTGCTGCCCCTTGTCCTTCTAGGTGGAAGAGTTCGCAGGTTTGGGAGGTGCTGCCGAAGAAGCCTTGGCGAGTTGCTGCAGTGCATCTTGTAGATGGTACACACTGCAGCTACGGTGCGCCGGTGGTGGAGGGAGTGACTGTATAAGGTGGTGGATGGGATGCCAATCAAGCGGGCTGCTTTGTCCTGGATGGCGTCGAGCTTCTTGTGTGTTGTTGGAGCTGCACTCATCCAGGCAAGTGGAGAGTATTCCATCACACTCCTGACTTATGCCTTGTCGATAGTGGAAAGGCTTTGGGGAGTCAGGAGGTGAGACACTCGCCGCAGAATACCCAGCCTCTGACCTGCTCTTGTAGCCACAGTATTTATGTGGCTGGTCCAGTTAAGTTTCTGGTCAATGGTGACCCCCAGGATGTTGATGGTGGGGGATTAAACTTGTTGGGCCAAATGCTCTTTTCCTGTTCCTACTGCAGAGAGTCAGTAGTTTCAGGCTGCTGGGGGTGCCTGGGAGCAGGAGCCGCCCAGTTCTTTTGGCAAGAGTGACTGAAGGCCGGCTGCTAAGGGACAGGAGTCGCTCAGTTTGTTCATACCTGAGGGCAAGTTGACGAATAAGGGAAAGGGGCAAATCCGCACAAATTGGCAGCCATGGCGTAAGCTGACCCAGGAATTTAATTGAGACGTTGAGGCAAAGTAGTAGATGGAAATCAATGTATGAACAACAGCAACTTGCATTTATATAGCGCCTTTAACGTAGTAAAACGTCCCAAGGCGCTTCACAGGAGCGTTATCAAACAAAATGTAGATCAGTGAGCACAGGGGGTGATGGGCGGACGGCCCATGGTGCGAGTTAGGATACTCGCAGCAGTGTTTCGGATAAGCTCAAGTTTACAGATGGTGCGAGGTGGGAGTCCGGGCCTGGGGAGCTGGAATAGTCAAGTCTAGAGGTAGCAAAGGCCCGGGTGAGGACATAGCGGGCCGGATATTCCGATGCCTACAGGTGTGCACACGCTGTGTACACGCCCGTAGGGACATCGGAAATGCCGGTTTCAGGCATGCACAGCGTGCGCGCACTAAACGGCGGTATTTCCGATCTGTCCAGAAAGCTCTGGACAGATCGGACGCCTGCCCTGGAGAAGGGCCTCTGTGGGGGGAGAGTTCCGCTTTCTGCACAACCTCCGCCCGCTGAAAACCCTTAGAAATCTTACGCCTGGTAAAAGCAGGAGTAAGGCCTGCTTTTACCAGCATAAGAGTTGAAAAAAGTAACAAAAAAACATTTTTTTCCACTCATTTATCTTTTAAAAAAGGTAAGTTTATTTTTAGCCCCGTAAAAAACTTTATTTTTTTCAAAAAACTAAATTTTTGTTTAAAATATTTAATTTATTGTAATTTCAACTCATTTTAAAAATGTGATGTTTTAAAAAAAATGTATTTAATGTTTTACAGTGTTTTTGGGGTGATCTCCATTCATATATTTGACAGGTCTATCTGTCAAGTGTATGAAGGGAGATTCCCTCCTTCTATTGGCTCCCCATGGCCCACGTGATCCCAGGGACGCTTGTGAACCGCCTGCGCCTCTGGGATACGTGGGCCCTGCGCACTTCGAGTTTGGAGATGCCCAGGAGCGGAAGTATACACACCTCGGGATCCCTCGGGTAAGTGCGTAGATTTTTTTCCAGATCGGAAGCCTCCGCACACGGGAAGCCTCCGATCGGAAAATACGGGCCAGCATGTTGGCACATAAATGGGCACCATGCGTGACGAGGAATTGGTCTTATTCCCGTTACGGTTCAGGGCAGTAATGTCGGGAAGCTCACTGTCGGCCTGCCCTGCACAAACACACCTCCGCAGTTCATCATTTTCCTGACGTTGGTGGTGGACATGAGGTTCTTGGTTCTGAGGTGGTCCGCTAACTGTCCACCAATGGGCACGATGATCGTCATGACGAGATGGGGGAGAGCAGACAGCAGGCCTACCTGTGTTGAGAGGAAGTTGAACATGGAATTAACAATCTGAAATGCAGTTGGGCCCACGTCATAGAGCCATAGAGTCATAGGCCTAGAAATTGGGTTGGGGCGCCAAAGTGGCGCTAAAGTCGCCTGAGCGCAGGATTTAGCGCAGCGTTCGAGGCTTTAGCGATCGTCAGATATTCAGTTCCATTGCCCCTAGAGGGAGACGGGGCGAGGCTCGAGGCGCTCCGCGTCTCTCTTAGGGCGCTGAAACTGAATATCGCAGCGCAATGTGCCACAGCGCCACACGCTGCGGCACGGCACGCTGCGGTACTGCAGGCCTTCCTCCCATTGTTAAGGGGGAGGGGCCTGCAACAGCGCGATCCCTGATCGCGAGTGCCGGCAAACGAGCCCGGCACCAAGGAGACGTGCCGGGCTCTCGGGAAACAGCCGGCAATGCCGCGGGGGGGGGTGGTCAGGAGGCCGGGGACGGAGGTGCTGGCAGGCGGCCGCCGCACCTCCACCTTAACTTGCGCCGCTGCCGGCACAGTAAGGCCCTGTGAACCGGGCGCGGGTAGCGAGCGGCGCAACTGCGGCGTTCGCTAGCAAATATTGCGAACGGGGCGCGAATGGGGCGCTGCGCACACCGATGACGTCATCGGTGGCGGTGCAGCGCAAATGCCTAACGCCACCATTAGCGCCCCTGCTGAATATCGCGGGAGGCGCAGCCAGTGGCGCTACAGCCACTGACTGCCTCTTTAGGCGCTAACAGGTGGCGCTACTCACCCAATTTTTCCCCCATAGAGTTATACAGCACAGAAAGAGGCCCTTCAGCCCATCATGTCCGCGCTGGCCATCAAGCCCTGTCTATTCTAATCCCATTTTCCAGCACTTGGTCCGTAGCCTTGTATGCTATGGCGTTTCAAGTACTCATCTAAATGCTTCTTGAATGTTGTGAGGGTTCCTGCCTCCACCACCCTTTCAGGCAGTGAGTTCCAGATTCCAGCCACCCTCTGGGTGAAAAAGTTTTTCCTCAAATCCCCTCTAAACCTCCTGCCCCTTACCTTGAAACTATGCCCCCTGGTGATTGACCCCTCTACTAAGGGGAAAAGTTCCTTTCTATCTACCCTATCTATGCCCCTCATAATCTTGTACACCTCAATCACGTATTGTCAACTCTTTCTCCCCGGGTACTGGCAGCTCTCGAATTGACTTCCCAAACATGCTGGGGTGGAAATTACTCTTGATGTACGCCCCGCCCGATATTCAGCTCATTGCCTGCTTTGCGCTACCAACCAGGACGAATTTCTACCCAGCTGAGCTGACTCAGTGGCCTGGCGAGCTTCCATCACATGGAACGTACAGCACAGAAACAGGCCATTCGGCCCGACTGCTCCGTGCCGGTGTTTATGCTCCACACGAGCCTCCTCCCACCCCTCTTCATCTCACCCTATCTGCACATCCTCCTATTCCTTTCTCCCTCATGTGTTTATCTAGCTTCCCCTTTAAGGCACCTGTGCTGTTCGCCTCAACCACTCCAGGTGGTAACGAGTTGCACATTCTCACCCGTCTCTGAATAAAGAAGTTTCTCCTGAGTTCCTTATTGGATTTAAACGTAGAAGATAGGAGCAGGAGTAGGCCATTCGGCCCCTCGAGCCTGCTCCGCCATTCAATGAGATCATGGCTGATCATCCAAATTCAGTACCCTGTCCCTGCTTTCTCCCCATATCCCTTGATCCCTTTAGCCTTAAGAAATATATCGAACTCCTTCTTGAATATATTTAATGAATTGGCCTCTACTGCCTTCTGTGGTAGAGAATTCCACAGGTTCACCACTCTCTGGGTGAAGAAATTCCTCCTCATCTCTGTCCTAAATGGCTTACCCCTTATCCTTAGACTGTGACCCCTGGTTTGGGACACCCCCGCCATCGGGAACATCCTTCCTGCATCTAGTCTGTCTAGTCCTGTTAGAATGTTATAAGTTTCAATGAGATCCCCTCTCATTCTTCTAAACTCCAACGAGTATAAGCCCAATCAACCCAATCTCTCCTCATATGTCATTCCTGCCATCCCAGGTATCAGCCTGGTGAATCTTCGCTGCACTCCCTCCATGGCAAGAACATCCCTCCTCAGATAAGGCGACCAAAACTGCACACAATACTCAAGATGTGGTCTCACATCTATTTTTTTATTAGTGACATTTATTAGTGACTATCTTATATTTATAGCCCCCGAGTTCTGGTCTCTCCCCAAGTGGAAACATCTTCTCTACGCCCACCCTATCGAACCCTTTCATCATCTTAAAGACGATGGTCACCCCCTCAGTCTTCTCTTTTCTAGAGAAAAGAGCCCCAGGCTGGTCAGTCTCTCCTGATAGTTATAACCTCTCAGTTCTGGCGTCATCCCAGTAAACCTCTTTTTTTTTGGCACCTTCTCCAGTGCCTCTATGTCCTTTATGTAATAGGGAGACCAGAGCCGCGCTCGGTATTCTAAGATGGTCGAATCGGAAAGTGAGCGGTGGGGTGGGGGGAGGTGATGCAGGTCAGGCTCCGACGGTGCTATCGGGGGCCCGGCTGCAATTTTAACCCCAGGCCTACGCGGGGGAAAGCAGTGGCTGGTCTCCCACAACCGACGCAGGCTGAGATCAGGTGGTCTTCCAGCCCCTACGCTCCACCGCCTCAACCGGGAGAAAAATTTGCATTTCACAAAAAAGGGAGGGAGAAAACCAAACAAGAAAGATTAAAAATTGCAGAGGAAATATATATTTTTACAAATAAGCATTTGCTTTACATCGAAAGAACACATCCGGTACCTTGCTGATCTCGAACCCAAACACCTCCTCAAAGTAGGCCGGCTGGCTGATCAGTAGCAGGTAGAAAGTCCAACTGCGGCAGAAGTTGGCCACAACGATGGCGTAGACGGGCATCGAGGTGAAAAACTTGCGCCAGGGCGCCTTGAATTTCTGTCAGAGAGAACACAGCAAACCGGAGGATGAGATCAAGGCCACTCATCCCTGAATCCATTCCCCTCCCCAAGCCTGAAACAACAGAAAATGCTGGAAAACACTCAGCAGGCCAGGCAGCATCCGTGGAGAGAGAAACAGAGTTAACGTTTCAGGTCTGGGACCTCTCCGCCTCTCTCTCCCTCCTCCTTTGAGACGCTCCTTAAAACCCACCTCTCTGACCAAGCTTTTGCTCCTCTGTCCTAATATCTCCTTCTGTGGCTTGGAGTCAAATTTTGTTTTATAATCGCTCCTGTGAAGCGCCTTGGGACGTTTTACTACGTTAAAGGTGCTATATAAATGCAAGTTGATGTTGTTGTTGCAGCAAATTTATTCTCAAGTCTTTTTCTCACATATTTTCCTCACGTATTCAGTCAATTGTCACGATGTAATTGCAAGCTTTGGCCACTGCTTGGCACTGTGGAGCAAGTTTCCGAAGCCTCTCTCGCTCTCAACTCCATCGCAATCTTCTATATAATAAGAAATTTACACTCGTCAACTGCCCGTGGGCAATTTACAAGTTTAAAAAACGTTACTATTAGCAACAATTATTTATTTAGTTTGAGGTTTCCTCCACAGTGCGAACCATTCCCCCCCCCCCCCCCATCCCGAGCACGCAACCTGTTTTCAGCCAACTGCCTCTGTCTCTGCCCATCCACGAGGGGCGTGCTCAAGTTGCCCGTGGCGACCCTTTGACCTTTGGCTTCTGCCCCATACAAGAGGGTAAGAGAAAGCACACACTCACCACCAGAGGGTTCATAAGATTGCCGCCTTCTCCAATAGCCTCCTCTATGTAGGTCCTTTCTTCGTCGGAAATGGTAGGGTGTTTGGCTGGGCTCTCATAAGACACCAGCAGCCAGAATATGTACCACACCATGCCAAAGCTTCCTGTCAGAGACGAGGAATAAAACCTCTTAGATATCAGTAGATTTATTTTCTGATTTTCAACCCCCCTCCTCTCCCGCAGGTGCTGACTCGGGCTGGGATAGACAGGCAGCAAGCTGACTATCCTTCAGGCCTGTCGTTAGGTCATTCAACCATGATGGGGGGGGGGGCGAGGATCAAAGCCTCGCCCAATCCTATCCTCACCCAATGTCCACACATCATGAGTCTTTGGAATGACGTATGGGAATCTTAACTGAGTTTTCCCTCTCACCAGCCCTCTCTCCCCCCCATTCTATCATCACCCCCTTAGCCCAGGTGTGCTCAGTAATTTGAGTTATACAAATATCAATGGGAACATGGATTTAAATGTTATACACGGCTCTATTTAAATGGCCTGTGAAGACAAAATGCTTGGACACTCTATAGGCCCAAAGGCCTTACCAGAGGGTGTTCACTACTGCTATGAATGCGGCACAGCAAGAGAGCCCCAGGTGGGCAGAGGAAACGCTTCAAGGACACCCTCAAAGCCTCCTTGAAAAAATGCAACATCCCCACTGACACCTGGGAATCCCTGGCCCAAGACCGCACAAAGTGGAGGAGAGGCATCCGGGAAGGCGCCGAATACCTCGAGTCTCTTCGCCGGGAGCAAGCGGAAGCCAAGCGCAGGCAGCGCAAGGAGCGCACGTCAACCCAAGCACCCCACACCCACCCGCCCCTTCAACCACCGTCTGCCCCACCTGTGACAGAGACTGTAGGTCCCGCATTGGACTCATCAGCCACCTGAGAACTCATTTTTAATGTGGAAGCAAGTCATCCTCGATTCCGAGGGACTGCCTAAGAAGAAGAAAAATGCTGGGATAACTGTCTTTTCTATTTAAAGAGAGGGAAAAAGGAAGAGTAAATCAGGGGAACAGATTAGCAGCAGTTGGTCATCCTCTTCAGGCCATGTGATTGTCACAGCTTGGGTCCTTTAGCATGTTTAAGTTTTTCGACATGAGGTGATGCCTCAGATATTGGGCTTGCGACTGAAAATCTCACAGCGAGAACCTGTCCAGTGTTGACAAGTCTGTGTTTACCTGATGTGCCTGTACAGGAGCTGACACTGAGGCACACACGGGCCGTACGGCACCAAACTGGGAGTGAATCGTTCCCTTTTACGATTTGATTTCGGAGGTTGCTTCCCTGATTGAGAAGATTGGGAGTGCGGATGAGAATGTGACGGTGCCCTGGGTGCCTCGATGTGTTGCTAGCTGTCTCCGCCTTCCAGTGTGTGTCAGTGAGGTGTATGCACTGACTTGATGACCAGCTCTTCTGTCACCAGCACAGCCTACCTCAAAGGTCTTAAATATCAATTGTTGTGCTGGGTCTATAACCTACTATCACATGGTTATACATGAGCCGACACTGAGACACACACAGACACACCGTACAGTACCAGACAGGAGTGAATCGTTCTCTTTTACCCTGTGTGTACTGTACAGGTACAGGAGCCGACACTGAGACACACACGGGCCGTACAGTACCAGACAGGAGTGAATTGTTCCCTTTTACCCTGTGTGTACTGTACAGGTACAGGAGCCGACACTGAGACACACACGGACCGTACAGTACCAGACAGGAGTGAATTGTTCCCTTTTACCCTGTGTGTACTGTACAGGTACAGGAGCCGACACTGAGACACACACGGGCCGTACAGTACCAGACAGGAGTGAATTGTTCCCTTTTACCTGCTGTGTACTGTACATGTACAGGAGCCGACACTGAGACACTCACTGACACACTATACAGTACCAGACAGGAGTGAATCGTTCCCTTTTACCCTGTGTGCACTGTACATGTACAGGAGCCGACACTGAGACACTCACTGACACACCGTACAGTACCAGACAGGAGTGAATCATTCTCTTTTACCCTGTGTGTACTGTACATGTACAGGAGCCGACACTGAGACACTCACTGACACACTGTACAGTACCAGACAGGAGTGAATCGTTCCCTTTTACCCTGTGTGTACTGTACATGTACAGGAGCCGACACTGAGACACTCACTGACACACCGTACAGTACCAGACAGGAGTGAATCATTCTCTTTTACCCTGTGTGTACTGTACATGTACAGGAGCTGACACTGAGACACTCACTGACACACCGTACAGTACCAGACAGGAGTGAATCGTTCTCTTTTACCCTGTGTGTACTGTACAGGTACAGGAGCTGACACTGAGACACACACGGGCCGTACAGTACCAGACAGGAGTGAATTGTTCCCTTTTACCTGCTGTGTACTGTACATGTACAGGAGCCGACACTGAGACACTCACTGACACACCGTACAGTACCAGACAGGAGTGAATCATTCACTTTTACCCTCTGTGTACTGTAGTTCTGTAACCTTTGGACTGTAACACCAGTGTGTGCAATGGTTATACTCATCAAGCTAAACAGAAAGCTGCCCCCTCCCTCCCCCCCAGTACATACCGTAGACATAGAAGACTGAAGACCACCCTGAGTACTGGACGAGGACCCCTGCCAGAGGCATTGCCACCACTGCTCCTGCATAGGAACCTGCAAAGGAAAGGATGCACATCTGAGGTGGGACACTAGTGAGTAGTGGAACAGTAGGAACAGGAGGAGGCCGTTCAGCCCCTCGAGCCTTTACCGTCATTCAATTAGATCATGGCTGATCTATACCTCAACCCCTTTGCTCCATAGCCATTGACCGCATTACCCAACAAAAATCTATAGCTCTTGGTACAGGGTCGCCAACTCTGGTTGGACGTACTCTTGGAGGTTTCATCACATGACCTCCTGCCTCCAACCGCCCCGCCCCCGCGCTCCCGCCATTGGTCGCCCAACACGTCCATCCCCGCGGAGCCCCGCCTTGCCAGCCAATTGGAAAGCGAAAAGACTCTTCGTTAGTCTATCGGAGGAATCCCGACTGTCAGTCAAACAGCCTTTATTTTCCATTTCCAATATTTTTATAACTTAATAAACAGAAACGTTCAAAGAAATTGAAAAACAAAACCCCGCACCATTTTATTTCACGCCCCTACGGTTTTTGTCCCGAGCTGCTCGCGGCAGTGACCTGGCGCTCAATCTTCAATTCCTGGAGACTCCTGGCCAATTCGGGAGAGCTGGCGAGACCCTATCTCAGTATAGGAACGCAGTGAAGGGCTAAAACACAGAGCAGTGCGGGGGGCATTGTATGGTGCAAAGTGCCGTAGTTTGGCCATTGCGTTTCAATCCAGTCCAGATGAATGGGATGGGAATTCCTATACGCTGGCTGTTTTTGATTGAAGCTCCTCCTGTGCCCAGGTGCGCTGAGTCCAATTGCAGCACCGCAAGTGTTCCAACACCTGAGACTAACTCAGCACAACTCAGGAGATTGTACCTGAACTGGGCTGTACGGCTTAATTCCACACTGGGCAGTTTGTGCACCCACAAATACTGTGACTCCTGACATGTGCCTTGTAGATGGTGGAAAGGCTTTGTGGAATTAGGAGGCGAGACACTCGCTGCAGAATACCTAGCCTCTGACCTGCTCTTGTTGCCACAGTATTTGTGTGGCTGGTCCAGTTAAGTTTCTGGTTAATGGTGACCCCCAGGATGTTGATGGTGGGGGATTCGGCGATGGTGATGCCGTTAAATGTCAAGGGGCAATGGTTGGACTCTCGCTTGTTGGAGATAGTCATTGCCTGGCACTTGTGTGGCACCAATGTTACTTGCCACTTATCAGCCCAAACCTGACTGTCATCCAGATCTTGCTGCATTTGGGCATGGACTGCTTCATTATCTGAGGAGTTACGAATGGCACTGAACACTGTGCAGTCATCAGCGAACATCTCCACTTCTGACCTAACGATGGAGGGAAGGTCATTGATGAAGCAGCTGAAGATGGTTGGGCCTAGGACACTGCCCTGAGAAACTCCTGCAGCAATGTTCTGGGGCTGTGATGATTGACCTCCAACCACCACAACCGTCTTCCTTTGTGCTAGTTATGACTCCAGCCAGTGGGGAGTTTTCCCCTGATTCCCATTGACTAGCGTTTTACTAAGGCTCCTTGATGCCACACTTGGTCAAATGCTGCCTTGATGTCAAGGGCAGTCACTCTCACCTCACCTCTGGAATTAAGCTCCTTTGTCCATGTTTGGACCAAGGCTGTAACGAGGTCTGGAGCCGAGTGGTCCTGGCGGAACCCAAACTGGGCACCAGTGAGCAGGTTATTAGCGAGTAAGCGCAGCTTGATAGCACTGTCGACGACACCTTCCATCACTTTGCTGATGATTGAGAGTAGACTGATGGGGCGGTAATTGGCTGGATTGGATTTGTCCTGCTTTTTGTGGACAGGACATACCTGGGCAGTTTTCCACATTGTCGGGTAGATGCCAGTGTTGGAGCTGTACTGGAACAGCTTGGCTAGAGGCGTGGCTATTTCTGGAGCACAAGTCTTCAGCACTGCAGCCGGGATGTTGTCGGGGCCCACAGCCTTTGCTGTATCCAGTGCGCTCAGCCGTTTCCTGATATCACGTGGAGTGAATCGAATTGGCTGTAGACTGGCTTCTAACTCAGAGGCGAGAGTGTTACCCACTGGGCCACGGGGAGAACAAACGGACTGGTGAATATGGCGGGAGGTTAGCGGACTGCCAGGCCACCCAAAAAGGGGGTTAGGCTTGTTGGGCCAAATGGTTTTCTCCTATTCCTACAACAGAGAGCCAGTGGCTTAGGTTCTGTTGGCAAGAGAGAGTGAAGGCAGGCTAAGGGACAGGAGTCTCTCAGTTTGTACATATCTAGAGTTAAATTGATGAATAATGGAGAGAGCAGACGGGGCCTCGGCTTAACAGCTCTTGTGAAGGACGGCATCTCCGACAGTGAAGAGCTCCCTTAGTACCGGCACTGACCCTTGAGGGCGAAAACTGGGACAAAGAGGGAGTCTGGCCTCATCAGAGTATAAAAAATACGCTACTTATAAAGCACAGAGGAAAAAAATAGAGGCGGGAAGAGGATATAATATTTTGGAAAATTGCCCAGGCCACTGGGAAAATACAGGGCGAAGGAAAAATCGAATCACGATAGAAAGCGCGATGTCCTGGCAGTAGCGATGGGCTCCAAGGGTCAATGGTGAACAGGCCTTAATGGCGCCACAAAGAGAACGGAACGCCTGCCCTCTCCCACTATGGCCCATTCCCAAAACACTGGCCAGGCCTCTGCCCGGCCACCCTGTGAAAAGAACAGTCGTGATGGTAACAGAGATCAGCCCAAAGAGATGGATTACCACAGAAAGAGGTAGTCGCGAGCCGGCTTCGCTCTAAGGGAGGTGCCCATTTGCTCCAAATTCCATGGCATGCAGGATACGTCACTCCCTGCAGGCAAAATAAACACAGGAAAGTATCAGGTTCGACCGTTTGCCTTTACCGTTAGGGGCAATTAAAGTTAATTCACTGTTTAACAGGGGATACTGCCACAGAAAGTGCGGTGGGAGGTCAATTTTTTTAATTGATAATCGTCCAAAATATTCCCATTCTGATGAAGGGTCCCAGACCTGAAACGTTAACTTTGTTTCTCTCTCCACGGATGCTGCCTGGCCTGCTGAGTATTTCCAGCATTTTCTGTTGTTATTTCAGATTTCCAGCATCCGCAGTATTTTGCTATTATGTATACGTAATATGTGTGTGTGTGTCTGTGTGTGTCACTCATTTGCATTGGCATACGCACCATAGATGTTACAGCTACTCTCCTGGAGGCACTGGTTCATAGGCACATACTGAATCTTGCAGCACAGAAGGAGGCCATTCCACCCATCGTGCCTGTGCTGGCTCTGTGAAGGAGCTCTCCAATTAGTCCCACTCCCCTACTCTTTCCCCATAGCCCTGCTACTTTTTCCTTTTCAAGTATTTATCCAATTCTCTTTTGAAAGTTACTATTGAATCTGCTCCCACCGCCCTTTCAGGCAGTGAACTGCAGATCATAAGAACTTGCTGTGTAAAAAAATGTCTCCTCATCTCTCCCCGGCTCTCTTGCCAATTATCTTAAACCTGTGTCTTCTGGTTACCGACCCTCTTGCTAGTGGAAACAGCTTCTCCTTATCTACTCGATCAAAGTCCTTCATACTTTTGAACACCTCTATTAAATTTCCCTTTAACCTTCTCTGCTCCGAGGAGAACCATCCCAGCTTCTCTGGTCTCTCTGCATAACTGAAGTCCCTCATCCCTGGCGCCATTCTGGAAAATCTCCTCTGTGCCCTCTCCAAGGTCATTTGGATTAACCGTAGGCAGTAGGTCCTTGAAGGGCATGTAAATGCCACCAACAGGAACAGTCCCGAGATACACAGTGGAGGCTTGAAACAAGGATCCATAGTAATTATAGAAACATAGAAGATAGGAGCAGGAGTAGGCCATTCGGCCCCTCAAGCCTGCTCCGCCATTCAATGAGATCATGGCTGATCATCCAAATTCAGTACCCTGTCCCTGCTTTCTCCCCATATCCCTTGATCCCTTTAGCCTTAAGAAATATATCCAACTCCTTCTTGAATATTTTTAATGAATTGGCCTCAACTGCCTTCTGTGGTAGAGAATTCCACAGGTTCACCACTCTCTGGGTGAAGAAATTCCTCCTCATCTCTGTCCTAAATGGCTTACCCCTTATCCTTAGACTGTGACCTCTGGTTCTGGACTCCCCCGCCATCGGGAACATCCTTCCTGCATCTAGTCTGTCTAGTCCTGTTAGAATTTTATAAGTTTCAATGAGATCCCCTCTCATTCTTCTAAACTCCAGCGAGTATAAGCCCAATCGACCCAATCTCAATTAGCAACCTACGTTGCTGTTTGGGCCATCCAGGAAAGTCCCAACTTGTTGGCCAGAACTGCTGCAGTAACCGTGGTTCCGTTGTTACCAACCCATCTGACCAGCACCAAATGCCGGGTTTTTGGCACCTTTCTCTCTGCCTTGACATCCTTCCTAAAGAGTGGTGCCCAGGTGCCACCAACCCTCTGGCATCCTCACTCAAGTGGCCATCCCTCATGTTGGAGCCTAGACGGTGGATGTTAGCAGCCTGTAGAAGACATCACAGGCCTGATCCTGTCCTCGCAGGCAGGAATCAACCGAAAGAGATGACGTGGGGAAGGAACCCTGAGTGAGTTTTCCTCTCCTTAGCAATGGGGACATTGAAGGCAGTTGCCATGGAATCGGCCAACTCAACTCAGGATAGTGATGAAATGTAGGGCCAGCCTGATCTGGTTCGCTCAGTACCAAATTACATATAATTACTGTTACAAATCTCATCATTCATCAAGAAACTACTCGTGAAATAATGCTGGATGGCCAGCTGGTGGCGCCGTCCAAGGAGTATAAATACTCGGGCGTGGGCCCAGCTTGCCCAGGGACATTTTGTAAGACAAGGTACTAGTGAAGTACAACTAGACCTCCATGTTCTGAAACAAGCTAAAAAAAGGGAAGAGGTCCTACAAGTAGAATTTAGGGAGTTAGGAGCCAAGCTAAAAAGTAGGACCTCGAAGGTAGTAATCTCTGGATTACTACCAGTGCCACGTGCTAGTAAGAGTACAGAGAACAGGATAGTTAGGCTAAATACGTGGCTTGAGCAGTGGTGTAAGAGGGAGGGTTTTAAATTTTTGAGGCATTGGAACCAGTTTTGTGGTAGGTGTGACCTATACAAAAGGGACGGTCTACACCTGTGCAGAGATGGAACTGATGTTCTCGGGGTAATTTTTGATAAAGCAGTTCGGGAGCATTTAAACTAGTATGGCAGGGGGCTAGAAACCTATGTAGTGAAATAGAGGAAAGTGAAAGGCAGACAGAAATAAATGGTAAAAGGGTGAGGAACAAAAAACAAAGGGCCAAACTAATTCATAAAAAATGTGAGCATAAAAAAAGCCTGAGGGTTTTATACCTTAATGCGAGAAGCATCAGGAACAAGGTAGATGAATTAGCTGTGGAAATAGAGGTTAATAATTATGATCTAATTGGGATTACGGAAACATGGTTGCAGGGTGAGCAGGGCTGGGAGCTTAACATACAGGGGTATTCAGTATTTAGGAAGGATCGACAAAAAAGAAAGGGAGGAGGGGTAGCATTGCTAGTAAAAGAGGGGATAAATGCAATTGAAAAGAAGGATATTAACTCAGTTAATACAGAATCTATATGGGTGGAGCTAAGAAATAGCGAGGGGCGAAAAACATTAATAGGAGTGGTATATAGGCCTCCAAATAGTAAAATAGAGGTTAGGGAGGGCATCACGAGGGAAATTAGAGAAGCGTGCAATAAGAGCACAGCTGTCATCATAGGTGACTTTAACTTACATATAGATTGGACTAGCCTAATCAGTAAAAATAATGAGGAGGAGGAATTCCTTGAGTGTTTAAGGGATGGTTATCTGGATCAATATGTCGAGGAACCAACTCGGGAACAGGCTATATTGGACTGGGTACTGTGCAATGAGAAGGGACTAATCAGTAATCTTGTTGTACGGGGACCCTTGGGTCAGAGCGATCATAACATGATCGATTTCTCACTCGAAATGGAGAGCGAAGAAATTGACTCAGAGACTAAGGTCCTGAATTTAAACAAGGGGAATTATGATGCCATGAGACGGGAACTGAGTAGGTCTGATTGGACAACGTTCCTGGGAGGACTGGAGGTAGATAAACAATGGCAAACATTTAAAGATAGAATGACAAAATTGCAAAAATTGTTTATACCAATCTGGCATAAAAGGAAATCTAAAAAGGTGACTCAACCGTGGATAACAGGGGAAATTAGAGACAGCATAAAATCCAAAGATAGGGCGTATAAAATAGCCAAAAAAAGCGCCAGAGCGGAAGATTGGGAACAGTTTAAGATAGAGCAAAGGAGGGCAAAGGGCATGATCAAGAGGGGCAAAATAGCTTACGAAAACAAGCTGGCGGAAAATATAAAAACTAACTCCAAAAGCTTTTATAAATATATCAAAAGGAAAAGACTGGTGAAAACCAAAGTTGGTCCATTGCAGTCAGATACGGGGGAATATATAATGGGAAATAAGGAAATGGCAGATCAACTAAATGCATACTTTGGGTCAGTCTTTACGAAGGAAGACACAAAAAACCTCCCTGGGATATTGGGAAAAATAGGGACATTGGCAAAGGAGGAACTGACGCAAATCAATATCTCTAAGGATATGGTGTTAAGGAAGCTAAAGGGATTGAAGGTGGACAAATCCCCAGGGCCTGATAACATGCATCCTAGGGTACTGAAGGAGGTGGCCCTAGAGATAGCGGATGCACTAAGGATGATTTTTCAGAATTCATTAGACTCGGGAACAGTGCCGATGGATTGGAGGGTAGCTAACGTTACCCCACTATTCAAAAAGGGGGGTAGGGAAAAAGCAGGTAATTACAGACCTGTAAGCCTTACATCAGTTGTGGGCAAAATGCTGGAGTCCATCATTAAGGATGAAATAGCGGAGCACTTAGCAAATGGGGACAGGATAGGACAGAGTCAACATGGATTTACAAAGGGTAAATCGTGCTTGACTAATCTATTGGAATTTTTTGAGGGAGTAACTGGTAGAATAGATGGGGGAGAGCCAGTAGATGTGGTGTACCTGGACTTCCAAAAGGCCTTCGATAAGGTCCCACATAAAAGATTAGCATGGAAAATTGAGGCTCATGGGATAAAGGGGAAAGTTTTGGCGTGGATAGGGAACTGGCTGTCAGATAGAAAACAGAGAGTTGGAATAAACGGCTCATTTTCTGAATGGCAGGCAGTAACAAGTGGGGTACCACAGGGATCTGTCCTGGGCCCCCAGCTGTTCACAATTTACATTAATGACCTGGATCAGGGAGTCGGATGCAGCATTTCCAAATTTGCAGACGACACTAAACTAGGAGGTGGGGTGGGCTCAGAGGAAGAGACCAGGAAGCTCCAGAGCGATTTGGACAGACTGGGCGATTGGGCGGATAAATGGCAGATGCACTATAATGTGGACAAGTGCGAAGTTATCCACCTTGGGTGCAGGAACGGGAGGGCAAATTATTATTTAAATGGCAATAGATTGGGAGAGGGGGAAGTACAGAGAGACCTGGGTGTTCTTGTACACCAGTCACTGAAGGCGAGCATGCAGGTGCAACAGGCGGTCAAGAAGGCAAACGGTATGCTGGCCTTCATAGCAAAAGGGTTAGAATACAGGAACAGGGATACCTTGCTGCAGCTGTACAGGGCACTGGTGAGACCACACCTCGAGTACTGTGTACAGTTTTGGTCGCCTCATCTGAGGAAGGATGTTCTTGCCATGGAGGGGGTGCAGCGGCGATTCACCAGGCTGATACCAGGAATGGCGGGAATGACCTATGAGGAGAGACTATGTAGTTTAGGGATGTACACACTGGAGTTTAGAAGATTGAGAGGGGACCTCATAGAAGTGTATAAAATTCTGACAGGTCTAGACAGACTGGATGCAGAAGGAATGTTTCCCTTGGCGGGTGAGAACAGAACTAGAGGACATAATTTAAGGATAAGGGCTAAACCATTTAGGACAGAGATGAGGGGGAATTTCTTCACTCAGAGAGTGGTGAACCTGTGGAACTCATTGCCACAGAGGGCAGTGTACGCCAGCTCATTAAATATATTTAAGAGGGAATTAGATATATTTCTACGGGCAAAAGGGGTTAAGGGTTACGGAGAGAAGGCGGGGACGGGATACTGAATTAAAGGATCAGCCATGATCTCATCGAATGGCGGAGCAGGCACGAAGGGCCGAATGGCCTACTCCTGCTCCTATCTTCTATGTATCTATGTATCTATGTAAGTTGATTAAAGCCTTGCTTTATACTCAAACCAAGTGAGTAGTGAGTTTTATTACGTCAATTACATAGAATTTACAGCACAGTAACAGGCCTATGCTGGTGTTTATGCTCCTCACGAGCCTCCAACCACTCTACTTTCTTCATCTCGATCCATCAGCATAACCTTCTATTCCTTTTCCTCCCTCATGTGCTTATCTAGCTTCCCCTTAAATGCTTCTATGCTATTTGCCTCAACCACTTCCTTTGGTAGCGAGTTCCACATTCTCACCACTCTCTGGGTGAAGAAGTTTCTCCTGAATTCCTTATTGGATTTATTAGTGACCGTCTTATATTCAGGGCCCCTAGTTTTGAACATCCTCTACGTCTAGCCTGTCGAACGCCTTCATCATTTTAAAGATCCCTATTCTCAAACCTAGAGTAATCCTGCACCCAGGGTATTTGAGATTTTCGAGGATTTCAAAAGGAAGTTGGAGGCTAATTGGGAGAGTGGGGCTAATGGAGGGGAAAATTTCAGAGAAGTGATTGGCTTCTTCTCATCCTTGGCTTTTCCCGACGTCCTGTTGTCGACTCACCTCGACCAGGCCTTGTAGAATCCTGATGAATATAACACAACTAAAATGGGTTTTGGCTGCTGAGGGTATCAACATATTCAGCAAAGATGTGGCCACGATAGCCCAGCCAAATACTCTGTCAAAAAAAAGAAGAAAGTTGAATCAAATAATCTTTAAGAAGAGATTTGCCTTAGAGACGGAACAAACTCACACGTAGCGACCGAGAAAACCCGAAGTTGGCTTCCGCAGGCAACGCAAAGGAAACAATTACACTGAGAGTGCAGCGGGACACAAGCTTCCTCAGTCCTGCACTGGGAACATCAGCTGGGGTGGGACTTGAACCCACAACCTTCTGACATCAAGAGGCGGGAGCGCTGCCCACTGAGCCACGGCTGACATTCTGGCAGCTAGGCTGTCCCGGCATTAGCGAGTCTGGCAGGTTTACTGTGGCAGCTGCCGTCGGTTGGGCGAGACACTCCCCGGTACGAAGCAATTTGCGTTCCCATCGCTGTTCATGGGCGAGGTCGCTGTTATCTGCTACTCATTTAAAAAAATGTTTTAAATTCGTTTATGGGATCTGGGCGTCACTGGCAAGGCCATCATTTATTGCCCATCCCTAATTGCTCTTGAGAAGGTGGTGGTGAGCCGCCTTCTTGAACCGTTGCAGTCCGTGTGGTGAAGGTGCTCCCACAGTGCTGTTAGGGCGGGAGTTCCAGGATTTTGACCCAGCGACAATGAAGGATTGGCGATATACTTCTAAGTCAGGATGGTCTGATGAAAGGGTGGAACTGAAAGAAATCAGTATTTGTGGGGAAATGGTGTTAGGAAAATTGATGGGACTGAAGGCCGATAAATCCCCAGGGCCTGATAATCTACATCTTAGGGTACTTAAGGAAGTGGCCCTAGAGATAGTAGATGCATTGCTGGTCATCTTCCAGAACTCGATAGACTCTGGAACGGTACCCATGGATTGGAGGGTAGCTAATGTTACCTCACTATTCAAAAAAGGTGGTAGAGAAAAAGTGGGGAATTATAGACCGGTAAGCCTGACATCAGTAGTGGGGAAAATGCTAGAGTCCATTATAAAAGATGTAATAGCAGAGCACTTGGAAAACAGTGACAGGATCGGACAAAGTCAACATGGATTTACAAAAGGTAAATTGTGCTTGACTGATCTACTGGAATTTTTTGAGGATGTAACTGGTAAAATAGATAAGGGAGAACCAGTGGATGTGGTGTATTTGGACTTTCAGAAGGCTTTCGATAAGGTCCCGCATAAGAGATTAGCGTGCAAAATTAAGGCACATGGGATTGGGGGCAAGGTATTGACTTGGATAGAGAACTGGTTGGCGGATAGAAAGCAGAGAGTTGGAATAAACGGGTCGTTTTCCGAGTGCAGGCAGTGACTAGTGGGGTACCGCAAGGATCGGTCCTAGGACCCCAGCTGTTCACAATATATATTAATGATCTGGACGAGGGAATTGGATGTAATATCTCCAAATTTGCAGGCAACACAAAGCTGGGTGGGAGGGTATGCTGTGAGGAGGATGTCGTGAAACTCCAGTACGATTTGGACAGGTTGGGTGATTGGGCAGAAACATGGCAAATGCACTATAATGCGGATAAATGTGAGGTTATCCACTTTGGTGGCAAAAACAGGAAGGCAGATTATTATTTGAATGGCAATAGATTGGGAGAAGGGGAAGTGCAAAGAGACATGGGTGTTCTTGTGCACCAGTCGCTGAAGGTAAGCATGCACGTGCAGCAGACGGTTAAGAAGGCAAATGGTGTGCTGGCCTTTGTAGCGAGAGGGTTAGAGTACAGGAACAAGGATGTCTTGCTACAGCTGTACAGGGCCTTGGTGAGACCGCACCTTGAGTATTATGTGCAGTTTTGGTCGCCTTACCTGAGGAAGGGCGTTCTTGCCATGGAAGGAGTGCAGTGAAGATTCACCAGGCTGATACCTGGGATGGCAGGAATGACGTATGAGGATTGTGTCGATTGGGCTTATACTCACTGGAGTTTAGAAGATTGAGAGGGGATCTCATCGAAACCTATAAAATTCTGTCAGGCCTAGACAGACTAGATGCAGGAAGGATGTTTCCGATGGTCGGGGAGTCCAGAACCAGGGGTCATATTCTAAGGATAAGGGGTAAGCCATTTAGGACTGAAATGAGGAGGAATTTCTTCACCCAGAGAGTGGTGAACCTGCGGAATTCAAGAAGGAGTTGGATATATTTCTTAAGGCTAAAGGGATCAAGGGATATGGGGAGAAGGCAGGGACAGGGTACTGAATTTGGATGATCAGCCATGATCTCATTGAATGGTGGAGCAGGCTCGAGGGGCCGAATGGCCTACTCCTGCTCCTATCTTCTGTGTTTCTATGTTTCTATGGTCATAGAGTCATAGAGTTTTACAGCACAGAAAGAGGCCCTTCGGCTCATCGTGTCCGCGCCGGCCATCAAGCCCTGTCTATTCTAATCCCATTTTCCAGCACTTGGTCCGTAGCCTTGTATGCTATGGCGTTTCAAGTGCTCATCTAAATGCTTCTTGAATGTTGTGAGGGTTCCTGCCTCTGCCACCCTTTCAGGCAGTGAGTTCCAGATTCCAACCACCCTCTGGGTGAAAAAGGTTTTCCTCAAATCCCCTCTAAACCTCCTGCCCCTTACCTTGAAACTATGCCCCCTGGTTTTTGATCCCTCTACTAAGGGGAAAAGTTCCTTTCTATCTACCCTATCTATGCCCCCTCATAATTTTGTACACCTCAATCAGGTCCCCCCCTCAGCCTTCTCTGCTCCAAGGAAAACAACCCCAGCCTGTCCAGTCTCTCTTCATAACTGAAGTGCTCCAGCCCAGGTAACATCCTGATGAATCTCCTCTGCACCCTCTCCAATGCAATCACATCCTTCCTATAGTGTGGCAACCAGAACTGCACACAGTATTCCAGCTGTGGCCTAACTAGCGTTTTGTATAGCTCCATCATAACCTCCCTGCTCTTATATTCTATGCCTCGGCTAATGAAGGCAAGTATCCCATATGCCTTTTTAACCACCTTATCTACCTGTCCTGCTGCCTTCAGGGATCTATGTAGGTCCCTCTGATCCTCTGACCTTCCTAGGGTCCTACCATTCATTGTGTATTAGGTTTATCCCTACTACCCTTCTTGAATAATGGTGTGTGACTTGGAGGGGAACTTGGAGGTGGTGGTGTTCCCATGCGCCTG
This sequence comes from Somniosus microcephalus, assembly GCF_052327205.1. Lineage (NCBI taxonomy): Eukaryota > Metazoa > Chordata > Chondrichthyes > Squaliformes > Somniosidae > Somniosus > Somniosus microcephalus. The sequence continues at coordinate 34,852,304 of NC_141014.1, read as the reverse complement.
CTGCCCTTGTCCTTCTAGGTGGAAGAGGGCACGGGTTTGGGAGGTGCTGTCGAAGAAGCCTTGGCGAGTTGCTGCAGTGCATCTTGTAGATGGTACACACTGCAGCCACAGTGCGCCGGTGGTGGAGGGAGTGAATGTTTAAGGTGGTGGACGGGGTGCCAATCAAGCGGGCTGCTTTGTCCTGGATGGTGTCGAGCTTCTTGAGTGTTGTTGGAGCTGCACTCATCCAGGCAAGTGGGGAGTATTCCAACACACTCCTTACTTGTGCCTTGTAGATGGTGGAAAGGCTTTGGGGAGTCAGGAGGTGAGACACTCGCCGCAGAATACCCAGCCTCTGACCTGCTCTTGTTGCCACAGTTGCCTTATTATTAATAGATGAATGCAGTGAGAAACACCAAATTAGACAGCGACAGAGGCACTAGAGGAAGCAGCTCGGTGAGTGGGAGCGTGTTGAGCAGATGGGCTGGGGCGGGCGAGTTATCCTTTCTGTGTAAGTTAATGTCACAAATGTGTTAACCATTTCGTGATCCTTTCCGGATAGAAGCTGGAGGTTTTGAGGGAGCAAAGTAGAGAGGTATAGCTTCACTTTACAACTTGTGCTGTACCTGTCGTGGGAGTGTTTGATGGGACAGTGTAGAGGGAGCTTTACTCTGTATCTAACTCCGTGCTGTACCTGCCCTGGGAGTGTTTGATGGGGATAGTGTAGAGGGAGCTTTACTCTGTATCTAACTCCGTGCTGTACCTGCCCTGGGAGTGTTTGATGGGACAGTGTAGAGGGAGCTTTACTCTGTATCTAACCCGTGCTGTACCTGCCCTGGGAGTGTTTGATGGGGCAGTGTAGAGGGAGCTTTACTCTGTATCTAACCCGTGCTGTACCTGCCCCGGGAGTGTTTGATGTGCACAGTGTAGAGGGAGCTTTACTCTGTATCTAACCCGTGCTGTACCTGCCCTGGGAGTGTTTGATGTGGACAGTGTAGAGGGAGCTTTACTCTGTATCTAACCCGTGCTGTATCTGCCCTGGGAGTGTCTGATGGGACAGTGTAGAGGGAGCTTTACTCTGTATCTAACCCATGCTGTACCTGCCCTGGGAGTGTTTGATGGGACAGTGTAAAGGGAGCTTTACTCTGTATCTAACCAGAGCAATGAGATTGATTGGGGTTGGCAGGTATGGATTCTGAGGAGCAATTATGTAAATTGGGCATGTTCTCACTGGAAAGGGGAAGGCTGAGAGGTGATATAATTGCTGCTTTTAGCACTAGATAATGTCAACCATGACAAGTTATTTCTCCTTGTTCAAAACTGTAGAATCAGAGGACACAACCTGCGCTTGATGAGGGTTAGATTAAAAACTAATCTGCTGAAACAATTTTTCAGTGAGCGAGTGGCCAATCTGTGGAACAGGCTCCCTGGGGAGATGGTGGAAGCAGTTAGTATTGATTTAGTCAAACATAAATTGGATTTCTTTCAGAACACAACATTTTAAAATCCAGTGTTTGAGTAATTTGAGACGTGAAGTGTGGGGAGTGTAGCGAGCTCGGGAGGAACAGGTGACTTTGGACCTGTGGTTCCCCAGCTCTCCACCACTGGGGGTTTTCCTCACCTCTTGTCTGGGTCTGTTGTAGACTCACTGATAGAGATCGATCGCTGTGATTAGTCAACAACTCCATTATCATTGTATTGTGCAACTACCAGGATGGTAGAAGGCAAACTAGATGGACCTTGGCTTTTTTTCATCTAGCAATTCCTATGTACCTGCGCTGGGAGTGTTTGATGGGACAGTGTAGAGGGAGCTTTACTCTGTATCTAACCCGTGCTGTACCTGCCCTGGGAGTGTTTGATGGGGCAGTGTAGAGGGAGCTTTACTCTGTATCTAACCCGTGCTGTACCTGCCCTGGGAGTGTTTGATGGGACAGTGTAGAGGGAGCTTTACTCTGTATCTAACTCATGTTGTACCTGCCCTGGGAGTGTTTGATGGGACAGTGTAGAGGGAGTTTTACTCTGTATCTAACCCGTGCTGTACCTGCCCTGGGAGTGTTTGATGGGACAGCGTAGAGGGAGCTTTACTCTGTATCTAACCTGTGCTGTACTTGCCCTGGGAGTGTTTGATGGGACAGTGTAGAGGGAGCTTTACTCTGTATCTAACCTGTGCTGTACCTGCCCTGGGAGTGTTTGATGGGACAGTGTAGAGGGAGCTTTACTCTGTATCTAACCCGTGCTGTACCTGCCCTGGGAGTGTTTGATAGCGCAGTGAAAAGGAGCTTTTTCCGTATCTAATCTGTGCTATACCTGACCTAGGAGCGTTTGAGGGGGTTCACTGAACAGGAAGCTGTAATCTGTGTTGTAGTTGAGCTGGGAGCGCTCGATGAGACAGTGTGCATAGTTTGCGACAGAGAAAGAGAGGGTGAAGTCTAGAATGGACTATCAGATGACAAGCATTTCCTTGCCGATGCTGACCGAGTTAAGAGACTGTCCCCGGTCCCTTGGTACCTTGGTTGCTCTGGTTGACGGCAGTTTTGTGTTTAATAGCTGCAGACTGAAGCCCGCTTAAAGCTGTTAAAGTAACAGAAACAGCTCCTGATTCTGGATTTTAATGAGTTCCCAAGAGTCGGAGAATCAATCGTGAAACCCTCTCTGTAATCCTAGCTCGGCTGCAGGCATTGTAAGGAATACTGCTAATTACCCCTAGAAATAGTCCATCTGCGTCACAGACACCGTGTCACAGGCTCGGGGCAGATTGCAACTCTTCAGCTCTTAGTTCAGAACAAACACAAAAGCTGGGCTGTTTTCACGGGGCACTCGATTCTATTTTGATCTCTTCAGTTTTTCAGCTTATTGAGAGGAGAGAATGAAAGAGATAAGAACATAAGAAATAGGAGCAGGAGTCGGCCATACGGCCCCTCGAGCCTGCTCTGCCATTCAATAAGACCATGGCTGATCATCGACCTCAACTCCACTTTCCCGCCCAATCCCCATATCCCTCGATTCCCCGAGAGTCCAAAAATCTATCGATCTCTGTCGTGAATATACTCAACGACTGAGCATCCACAGCCCTCTGGGGTAGAGAATTCCAAAGATTCACCACCCTCTGAGTGAAGAAATTCCTCCTCATCTCAGTCCTAAATGGCCGACCCCTTATCCTGAGACTGTGACCCCTGGTTCTAGGCTCTCCAGCCAGGGGGAAACATCCTCTCAGCTTCAACCCTGTCAATCCCCTTTGAAGTCGTGGAAGAATTTGCGGGCTGATTAACAGAATGTGAGTGCTCCTACCTTGGTCATAACCATTTGTGCACCCACTGTTGGGGAGTGGCATGCTTAGTCCTGTACGGCGGGAGGGATTTTATGGGCTCCCACGCCCCATACGGTGAGGGGGGAGGCTCATCCACACCCACCGGATGCGAGTGTCCCAGGTTTGAACCCCGGCTCCGGACAGTCCCGGTGAATGTAGACTGGTTTTTGCATCTGTGTTGACATCCACTGCGTGTGGGCGTATTGTACGTGGCGTGAGAGCCCATTACACCCACCCACCATATAGGACTAACCCCGCCTACTTTATCGGCCGCTATAAAGGTAGTTATGGTCATGGGAGGAGCGTGCACGTCAGACGGTTAATCAGCCTGTCAGTCCTCGCACTTACTTCACACTGTTCTCCAAGGGAAGAGTGGGAAGATACGGGAACAACAACAGGCTAATAAAGGCCAAACATCTTTCCTTGGTCACAAAGGCCACACTGTATGGAGTCGTCAAGGGGACAGCGTCAAATAAGAAAAATAAGCTAGCATTTCCTCACCCTCAGAGACGTGTTTTGGACGAATGTTTTCAAAGAGAATTGTTAGAGAAATAAAAGGAAAACGAGGGGAATTGAATACAAAAGTAGGGAGGTTATGCTTCAGTTATACAGGGCATTGGTGAGGCCACATCTGGAGTACTGTGTACAGTATTGGTCTCCTTATTTAAGGAAGGATGTAAATGCGTTGGAAGCAGTTCAGGGAAGGTTTACTAGACTAATACCTGGAATGGGAGGGTTGTCTTATGAGGAAAGGTTGGACAGGCTAGGCTTGTATCCACTGGAGTTTAGAAGAGTAAGAGGTGACTTGATTGAAACATATAAGATCCTGAGGGATCTGGACAGGGTGGATGTGGAGAGGATGTTTCCTCTTGTGGGAGAATCTAGAACTAGGGGTCACTGTTTAAAAATAAGGGGTCGCTCATTTAAGAGAGAGATGAGGAGAAGTTTTTTCTCAGAGGGTCGTGAGTCTTTGGAACTCTCTTCCTCAGAGGGCGGTGGAAGCAGAGTCTTTGAATATTTTTAAGGCAGAGGTAGATAGATTCTTGGTGAGCAAGGGGGGTGAAAGGTTATCGGGGGGTAAGCAGGAATGTGGAGTAATCGGATCAGCCATGATCTTATTGAATGGCGGAGCAGGCTCGAGGGGCCGAGTGGCCTACTCCTGCTCCTAATTCATATGTTCGTAACTTGCATTTCTATAGCGCCTTTCACGGCCTCAGGACGTCCCAAAGTGCTTTACAGCCAATGAAGTACTTTTGAGGCGTAGTCATTGCTGTAATGTAGGAAACGTGGCAACCAATTTGCGCACAGCAAGCTCCCACAACCAACAATGATATGATGACCAGATAATCTGTTTTTAATGATGTTGGTTGAGGGATAAAATATTGGCCCCAGGACACCGGGAATAACTCCCTCTGCTCTTCGAAATAGTGCCAATTGGGATCTTTTATGTCCACCCGAGAGAGCAGACAGGGCCTTGGTTTAACGTCTCATCTGAAAGGCACCACCTCCGACGGTGCGGCACTCCCTCAGTACTGCATTGGGAGTGTCAGCCTAGGTTTATGTGCTCAAGTCTCTGGAGTGGGACTGTGAACCCATGACCTTCTGACCCAGAGGTGGAGGGTGCTACCCACTGTAGTGCTAATGTCTTGCTGGTGCAGTAGGGAGTTGGTGCTGTGTTGAGGACATATCTGACTGGCCCGGACGGGAGGGGGTGCTCGTTGCTGACATTGGGCGCCTGAAACGCAAAGTGTTGCTTTTTACCAGCCCTGGCACCGCTCACCTTTGATGAGCAGGCAATTCATAGCAAAGGAGAAAAGAAAGTTCGGGGGGAGAAAAAATTGAAATCATCAGATGGTGTAAAAGCCTGGCAGCTCGGCGCGCTCCATGCCTGGGCAAGGTGCCAATCCCTTGGCACCACGCTTCAAACACTGTTAATTAATCTTACCGTGAGCCACACTGCAGGGCATCACACCACCAGGAAAAGGAGCATTTAATCATTCGTTCAAAGCGCAATTCTATCTCTCTGAGGGAAACAGAGCTGAAAATTGTCTTGACATTCGGTGGTTTTGCTACCATAGATTTAATCTCTGAGGAAAGGACTTGCATTTTATTGCAAACCTATTTTTGTTGTCCATTTAGCTCTTCCACCTCCCCTCCCCTCTTGATGAGGGCAGGGACTCTTGCTGGGTTCCATGTGCCCTGACAGTTCTTGAGAACCTTGCCCCTTATTCGTGAGCAAGCAGCAAGTGCTGGCACACTATTCAACTGGCTGAGTCCAATCAGATGGTCACCAATATGCTCTTCCCAGGCAGTCATTGCATAGGAATCATTGACAGGAATCCTGGCTGATTTCTCCTCTCTAAAAAAATAGAAAGACTTGCATTTATATAGCGCCTTTCACAACCACCAGACATCCCAAAGCGCTTTAGAGCCAATGAAGTACTCTTTGAAGTGTAGCCACTGTCGCAATGTGGGAAATGCAGCAACCAATTTGCACGCAGCAAGCTCCCACAATCAGCAACGTGATAAATGACCAGATAATTGGTTTTTCTGATGTTGATTGAGGGATAAATATTGGCCTAGGACTCCCAGGCCTAGAAATTCAGTGGGCCTTGCGCCCACTTAGCACCTAAAGAGGTCTTCTGCGCCGGCGGGGTTGGTAGCGCGGAAATTGAGTGCAGCGTTAATGGCGGCGGTAGCCGGTAGCGCTGCGTCGGCACCGATGACGTCATCGGTGTGCGCAGCGCCCCAGTTCCGCCCCGATGCCAGCCCGATGCCCATATTCAGTTGCCGCCGCCTCTTCCACAGCGGCCGCAAACAACGTTCGTGAAACACAGCCTTCATGCAGCGTTAGTGGGGCGCAGAAAGGTGGAGGTGCGGCCGGCCGCTTTTTCGGCGGCCGCCTGCCCGCACCTCCCTCCCCGGCCTCCTACACCCCCCCCCCCGCGGCATTGGTGGCTGATTCCCGCGAGCCCGGCACTTCTCCGTGGTGCCGGGCTCATTTGCCGGCAGAATCCAGCGGCGATCTCACGGCTGCAGGCAGCTCCTCCTTAAGAGAAGGAGGAGGCCTGCAGTACCCCAGCCTGCCGCACCGCATCGGGTGGCGCAGCGGCAGCTGGAGCGCTGAAATTCACTTTCAGCGCCCCAAGCGGAGGCGGGCACACCCTGGAACAGCGCCCGGTTCCGACTTGGGGCGCTAAAAGTGAATTTCTGGCGGGCGCAACGGGCTCCGGGCGCTGCGCAAACTTTTGGGCGCAACTGAGCTGGCGGGGCCATACCTAATTTCTAGGCCCCAATCTGGCAACGCCTCAAATTTAAAATTCTCATTCTTGTTTTCAAATCCCTCCATGGCCTCGCCCCCCTTTCCTATGCCTGCAACCTCCTCCAGCCCTATATCCCTCCGAGATCTCTGCGCTCCTCCAATCTTGCGCATCTCCGACTTCCTTCGCCCCACCATTGGCGGCCGCGCTTTCAGCTGCCTGGGCCCCTAAGCTCTGGAATTCCCTCCTTAAGCCTCTCCGCCTCTCTCTCCTTCTTGACGACGCTCCTTGAAACCTACCTCTTTGGCTCGGTGTCAGTTTTGTTTTCCGATTGTGCTCTTGTGAATCGCCTTGGGATGTTAAAGGCGCTATATAAATGCAAGTTGTTGGCTGTTCTAGGTTTTGAAGACCCACAGAGAGAGGCGTGGAGAAAGAAGAAGGCTGATCTTCAACCTACCCTCCACCAACCCTCCTAGAGCCGATCATGAACCACCCACCTGAGAGAGGCCCGAACAACTGCCCGCTGGATAAGTTCTTACCTGTTGGCTGCAAATTTCTGTGCAATGTAGCCTCCCGGGATTTGTGTAACAATGTACCCCCAGAAGAATGATCCGTGAATCATTCCCACTGTCTCCGGGTCCCAGTTAAATCGAGCTTTCTAGGAAAAAAAACAGAAGAAAATGGATTATTTTTTTTTATACCCCTCCCCTCTTTTCAAAGGGGGCTCAGTGGGCAGCACCCTCACCTTTGAGGTAGCGAGGTCATGGGTTCAAGTCCCACTCGAGGGGACTTGAGCACATGGTCCAGGCTGACAGTCCCAGTGCGGTGCTGAGGGAGTGCCGCACTGCCGGAGGTGCCGTCTTTCGGATGAGACGTTAAACCAAGGCCCCGTCTCTACTCACAGGTGGATGTAAAAATCCCGCGGCCACTATTTCGAAGAAGAGCAGGGGGAGTTCTCCCCGGTGTCCTGGGGCCAATGTTTTATCCCTCAACCAACATCACTCAAAAACTGGTCGTCATCTCATTGCTGATTGTGGGAGCTTGCTGTGCGCAGATTGGCTGCTGCGTTTCCTACATTACAACAGTGACTACACTTCAAAAAGTACTTCATTGGCTGTACAGCGCTTTGGGATGTCCTGAGGTCATGCTAGAACATTTAAGTGGGTATCCGAGGAAACATAGAAACATAGAAGATAGGAGCAGGAGTAGGCCATTCGGCCCCTCGAGCCTGCTCCGCCATTCAATGCGATCATGGCTGATCATCCAAATTCAGTACCCTGTTCCCTGCTTTCTCCCCATATCCCTTTAGCCTTAAGAAATATATCCAACTCCTTCTTGAATATATTTAATGAATTGGCCTCTACTGCCTTCTGTGGTAGAGAATTCCACAGGTTCACCACTCTCTGGGTGAAGAAATTCCTCCTCATTTCTGTCCTAAATGGCTTACCCCTTATCCTTAGACTGTGACCCCTGGTTCTGGACTCCCCGCCATCGGGAACATCCTTCCTGCATCTATTCTGTCCAGTCCTGTCAGAATTTTATAAGTTTCAATGAGATCCCCTCTCATTCTTCTAAACTCCAGCGAGCAGAGGGGACTGGTTGGTTGAGTAGGTTAACACACTGACCACACACCAGTGGGGCCAGGATTAAAGTCCTAGGGGTTATCGATGCCTCCCAACCTCCAATGGTGGAAAGGCTTGGGACAGGAGTGCCGCTGTCTGTCCTCAAGACAGTTTTGGCACCGTGGACATCCTTGTGGCTGCTCCCGCTTTTCCCAGTGCTCCTGTTTAAAGCTTTGATTAAAATGGGACAGCTGAGAGACAGCACCCAGACTGACGGGATCAGTCTCTTGGAATCACACAGCACAGAAGGAGGCCATTCGGCCCATCATGCCTGTGCCGGCTCTTTGAAAGAGCCGCCCAATTAGTCCCGCTCCCCCCTGCTTTTTCCCCGCAGCCCTGCAAATTTTTCTCTTTTCAAGTATTTACCCAATTCCCCTTTAGAAAGTTACTCTTAAATCTTAAATTTTGGTCACCTTACCTGAGGAAGGACGTTCTTGTCATGGAGGGAGTGCAGTGAAGATTCACCAGGCTGATACCTGGGATGGCAGGAATGACGTACGAGGAGAGATTGTGTCAATTGGGCTTATACTCACTGGAGTTTAGAAGATTGAGAGGGGATTGATGTAAGAAAAAGGAGTCTCACATTAAGTAACTTTAAAGTAAGCTTTAAACAACTTATAATCACACTATATACAGGAGAGGTCTTCACCATGCCTCTGGTAGAAGCACCTTACAATACTGAGTAGTGCAGTATTTATACCAGTCCAACAGGAAGTGATGTATGACAGGAAGTGATGTATGTACAAAGTTCACAGTTCACAGGAAGTGACACATAACTTCCCGGAAGTTATTATTATCACATTCTTCCCTCCTGCAGGATTAGAAGGCTGTGGTCTTCCTTTTGTTCCGCAGCCGCCGAACGAGGAAGAGTCGCACCCGTTTGGGTTCCCGTCGTAGAGGGTCGCTGGTCCGCTTACATGCGGTTGGCCATTGGTCAGAGTCTGTGTGGCCTGGATTACCCTGTGAAGGGTCGGGGAGGTCATGGCTTCGCGTACGAGCCCCAATAGGTTCAAAGTCGGTCTGCCTCTGTTCAGAGGGAGGTGCAGAGCTGGTCTGTGGCGGATCAGTACTTTCGTGCGCGGTACTGGGAGGATCGCAACTTTGAGTACGTGGTTCTACCGGCACCAAGCTAGTTGGTGTCCGATCAGGATCCTGGAGAGGGGTACCCGATAGGTTCCAAGAGTTTCCTGGTGAAATACCATCACCCGATGTCCCACTAGGTCCTGGTGGGCAGGGAGCCAGATCCCGTAATGATACGGTAGATTCTCGGCCGTCGGGATATCGTATGTTTGCATAGGTGGGGTTGGCATCGGTTAGTTTGACCTCGTCTACGAGAGGGTCATTTTTAGACGTCCGAACGTATCTTCGGAGTAGAACAGGTCCAGGAGTAGTTAGCCATGACGGGAGTGATGTCCCATGAGATGAGCGATGCTGGAATCCAAAGAACCGCTCATGAGGTGTAGTATTTGTGGCTGTAGAAAGAAGGGACCGTATAGAGTGCAATGCATCCGGAAGCACTGCTTCCCATTGCTGGTCTGGTAGGCCCCGAGATCTTAAAGCAAGACGTACGGAATTCCAGATGATACCGTTATACCTCTCTACCTGCCCATTTCTGATGGGATGGTATGGTGTTGTTTTGCTTGTAGCAACTCCCCGTTCTGAGTGGTAGTCCTTGAGTTCCTTTGACATAAAGGATGGACCCCGATCTGAGTGAATATAAGCCGGCATGCCACAGAGAGAAAATACCTGCTCAAGGCAGCAGATTACTGTGGACGCCAGCATATTGGAGCAGGGGAAGGCAAACGGAAAACGTGAATATTCATCAATCATGGTGAGCAAATATGTGTTCCGAGTGGAAGAGGGCACTGGGCCCTTAAAATCGATGCTAAGTCGTTGCATCGGTTCGGTTGCGTGTATGAGCATACCATCTGAGGGGCGGAAGAACTGAGGTTTTAATTCCGCACAAAGCCGGCATTCTGAGCATATTTTCTTTACATCTCCAGTAGAAAAAGGGAGATTCCGTGATCGTACGAAATGTAGCATGCGCGTAACGCCAGGATGACACAATCCATTATGGACATCTATGAGATTAGAGGACGACATAGCGGAGCAGAATGCCCGTGTGAGGGTGTCCGGGGCCACATTCTCCTTGCCAGGTCGATAGTGAATGGTATAACCAAAAGAGGCCAGTTCCATCCTCCAAAGTTGTATTTTATTATTCTTAATTTTGGTTCGTTTTCGATTATCAAGCATGAAGGCGACTGATCGCTGGTCTGTGATTAATGTAAAGTGCTGGCGAGCTAGAAAATGGTTCCACTTCCGTACTGCCTCTATGATGGCTGTGGCTTCCTTCTCAACCGGAGGATAATGTAGCTCGGCACCTTGTAAGGTCCTGGACATAAATGCTACAGGATGACCTTCCTGATTTAGAGTAGCCGAGATCGCCACCTCCGAGGCATCACATTCAACTATGAAAGGGAGATTCTCATCGATGGAGTGAAGAGCCGCTTTCTCCAACTGTTGTTTGAGAAGGTTAAAGGCTGCAACAGCCGCTGTTCCCAATGGAAATGATCTAGCATGCAGCAAGGGTTGGATTTTGTCCGAAAAATGAGGAATCCATTTAGCGTAGTATGCAAACAGACCGAGAGCCCGACGTAAAGAAGCCGGATTCTTAGGTGATGGGAGTTCTTGGAGCGGGCGAAGTCTTTCTGGGTCTGGCTTAATGATACCATTGCCTACGCAGTAGCCGAGGATGTTGATGGTCGGTTGCGACTCAACAGATTTAGATTCATTCAGGGTTAAGTTACGGCGATGGAGGGCATCCCGAAATTTTTGGAGGTTGGCGTCGTGTTCCTGTTGATCATGACCTGCAATAGTAATGTTATCAAGATAGGGAAAAGTGTCCCTTAGGTTTTCCTGTTTAACCAGGCCATCCATTGCCCGTTGGAAGACAGCCACTCCATTAGTAACCCCGAATGGGAGGCGACGAAATTGGTACAGCCGTCCATTAGCCTCAAAGGCCGTGTACTGCTTATCTGAGACCTTCAAGGGTACCTGATGATAGGCACTTTTTAAATCGTAAGTTGAGAACACTTTGTATTCGGCCAGTTTATTAACCATATCATCAATGCGTGGCAATGGGTAGGCGTCCAAGTCAGTATATTGATTGATGGTTTGCAAATAATCAATGCATAGTCGTTGTTTGTGAGGTTTTAGAGGGTTCTTGACAATGACGACTTGAGCCCGCCAGGGCGACGAACATGGTTCAATGATATCCTCTGCTAGAAGTCGAGAGATTTCAGCCTCAATAAAAGATTGGTCTTCCTGATTAAAGCGCCGCGATTTCGTTATTATTGGTTTGCATCGAGGCGGAATACTGGCAAATAATGAGGGTTCATCAAGTGAAGCTGCTGACAATGCACAAAACGATAATTTAGATGGTATATTAGAAATAGTAAGTCCAGGTTTGGATCCGCTGAACTCAATGGTGAGTTTCTTATGCTGTTTTTGGAAATCCAGCCCTAAGAGGAGATCACTACATAAGTCCTTGAGCACCGAAAGTCGGGTGGAGGGATACAGGCGACCATTAAGTGTCATATCAACAACACAAAAGCCGGAGGTTCTGGTATTAAGTGATGACTGAGCCATCGCAATTGCCTGGTCTGATGGGAAGACATGTAGTTTCAATTTCGCAACAATCTGTTCTTTAATGAAACTATCAGTACTTCCTGAGTCAATTAAGGCATCTAAGGTATGCCCTTTAATTCAAACTTTTGTAGCTGCATGAAACAGGTTCTGTGGGCAAGCAGCTGTAATTGGTGTCGTTGCACAGAGAGTGGCTGAAACTCTCGGTGTGCTTCTTCGGGAGAGAGCTCGAGAGGAAGCCTGATAGGTCCTAGCTGGAGCATCTCAATAGGCCCTAATTGGGGCAGTTCGGTAGGCCTTAGCTGGATAGGCCCTCGTAGAGGCTTTTGATTGGCAAATTTTAGCAAAGTGTCCTTTTTTTTTGCAATAACTGCAGATTGCATTGCGAGCAGGGCAGAATTTCCTAGGGTGAAAAGAATCTCCACAAAAGAAGCATTCCTTCCTAGATTGCCAAGAGGCTGCTAAGGTGGGGTCATCCTCCTCTTCATCAGAATTAGATTCCTCCATGATAGGGTTCACCTGAGACCACTTGAATTGTCTGGTTGCAGTTACAGCAGCAGATCGAGATCTGGGCAGCTGATAGAGGTCTGCATTTTTCTTTGCCAAATCCAGAGAACAAGCTAGGTCAAAAGCTTTTTGTAGCTCAAGTGTTTTACTTTCTAGTAGACGCTGGCGTATAAAGGGAGAGGCAATCCCGCAGATGAAAGCATCACGAATCATTTCTTCGCGGTACAGCTCAGCTGAGGCTGCCTGAAAGTTACAATCTATGCTGAGCCTGCGGAGTTCTTGAAGGAATTCGTTAATCGATTCCCCTGGCCCTTGTCGGGCTGTGGCCAGTAGATGTCTAGCATAGACCTCATTTGGAGTCTTGGCATACAGTTTTTTAAGTGCCCGAATCACCTCATCGTAATTATCCCATTCATCAACATATTCAAACACTGTTGGGGTCACATAGTTGATAAGCATCCTCAGTTTAGTAGGAGCAGTCGCTTTACATTCATCAAGGAAATTCTCAAAAGTACGGTACCAATGCTTCCATACCCTGCCAGCTGCTGGTGTGTTTGGGTCCAAGTCCAGACGAGTAGGTTTAAGGAGGTTTTCCATGATGGGTGGTTCCCTGGATCCTTAACTCCGAGTTTGTCCGAAGGTCTAGTATTTGTGAGTGTAAATACTAAGTTGTTTAAATTGATGTAAGAAAAAGGAGTCTCACACATTAAGTAACTTTAAAGTAAGCTTTAAACAACGTATAATCACACTATATACAGGAGAGGTCTTCACCATGCCTCTGGTAGAAGCACCTTACAATACTGAGTAGTTCAGTATTTATACCAGTCCAACAGGAAGTGATGTATGACAGGAAGTGATGTATGTACAAAGTTCACAGTTCATAGTTTCACAGTTCACAGTTCACAGGAAGTGACACATAACTTCCCAGAAGTTATCATTATTATCACAGGGATCTCATCAAAACCTATAAAATTCTGTCAGGTCTGGACAGACTAGATGCAGGAAGGATGTTCCCGATGGCGGGGGAGTCCAGAACCAGGGGTCATAGTCTAAGGATAAGGGGTAAGCCATTTAGGACTGAAATGAGAAGGAATTTCTTCACCCAGAGAATGGTGAGCCTGTGGAATTCTCTGCCACAGAGGGCGGTGGAGGCCAGTTCATTAAATATATTCAAGAAAGAGTTGGATATATTTCTTGAGGCTAAAGGGATCAAGGGATATGGGGAGAAAGCAGGGACCGGGTACTGAATTTGGATGATCAGCCATGACCGCATTGAATGGCGGAGCAGGCTCGAGGGGCCGAATGGCCTACTCCTGCTCCTATCTTCTATGTTTCTATGTTTCTATCTGCTTCCACCGCCCTTTCAGGCAGTGCGTCGCAGATCACAACAACTCGCCGCGTAAAAAACAAATTGTCCTCATCGCCAATGTTCCCCATAGGTGTGTGGGCGTGTGGCCGCACATCAATCGGGAGGTCCCGCGCAGGCCGCTCACCCGCTGCCACCGACGGACGTTACCGCGCAACAAATTTAAAGGGACAGCGCACGAGAAAAAAACATTGCTCATCTCCCCTCTGGTTCTTTTGTCAATCACCTTAAATCTGTGTCCTCTGGTTACCGACCCCCGCTGCCAATAGAAACAGCTTCTTCTTGTTTACTCTAACAAAACCCTTCATAATTTTGAACACCTCTGTTAAAGCACCCCATAACCTTCCCTGCTCCAAGGAGAATAATCCCAGCTTCTCTAGTTTCCTGTTTCTCTCTTTAACTAATGCCCTGTGCACATCTCTCCTAAGGAAATACAGTTTCAATTTACAGTTTGCACTTTGCTTTTCTAACTTCCTTTTTAATTGCACTCCTGCACTTTCTATACTCCTCTAGAGTTTCTGCAGTATTGAGCCCTCGGTATCTGTCATAAGCCTCCCTTTTTTTCTTACCCTGACGGCCGTGCCTTCTGTTGCCTAGGCCCTAAGCTCTGGAATTCCCTTCCTAAACCTCTCCGCCTCTGTCTCCTCCTTTAAGACGTTCCTTAAAACCTACCTCTTTGACCAAGCTTTTGGTCACCTCTCCTAAATATCTCCTTATGTGGCTGGGTGTCAAATTTTTGTCTGTGAAGAGGCCTTGGGATGTTTTGACTAGGTTAAAGGCCGCTTCTTTAAATGCAAGTTTTTTTTGCTGTGGTCAGCTTCCTCCTACCTCCATGACCAGCTTGCCGTTTCTGTAGACCGTGTTGTTGTTGACCATGCTGACGATGGCCACCCCGAGGTTGCAGCGGATCCCGAACGAGATGCAGAAGCCCAAGCCGCTCATCATGGCGATGATGTAGCGCTTCGGCAGCCCGAAGCAGGTGCACTCCAAGATGGGCTTCCGTTTCTCTGGCACGCCGACCGCTCGGCCCTCCTCGGTCAGCTCGATGGTCTCTCCGACATTCTGCCGCTTCTCTAGGATCCTGTGCAGATCAGTAAAACAAAAACACGGGAATTCATAGAATCATAGAATCACAGCACAGAAGGAGGCCATTTCGGCCCGTCGTGTCCACGCCGGCCGACAAAGAGCGATCCACCCCAATCCCACTTTCCAGCTCTTGGTCCGTGGCCTTGTAGGTTACGGCACTTCAATTGCATATCAAAGTACTTTTTAAATGTGGTGAGGGTTTCTGCCTCTACCACCCTTTCAGGCAGTGAGTTCCAGACCCCCACCACCCTCTGGGTGAAAACATTTCCCCTCAAATCCCCTCTAATCCTTCTACCAATTACTTTAAGTCTCTGCCCCCTGGTTGTTGACCTCTCTGCTAAGGGAAATAGGTCCTTCCTATCCACTCTATCTAGGCCCCTCATAATTTTATACAGCTCAATAAGGACTCACCTGAGCCTCCTCTGTTCCAAAGAAAATAACCCCAGCCTATCCAATCTTTCCTCATAGCTAAAATTCTCCAGCCCAGGCAACATCCTCGTAAAACCACCATCTTAAACATTCACTCCCTCCACCACCAGCGCACCGTGTCTGCAGTGTGTACCATCTACAAGATGCACTGCAGCAACTCGCCAAGGCTTCTTCGGCAGCACCTCCCAAACCCGCGACCTCTTCCACCTAGAAGGACAAGGGCAGCAGGCGCATGGGAACACCACCACCTCCAAGTTCTCCTCCAAGTCACACACCATCCTGACTTAGAAATATATCACCGATCCTTCATCGTCGCTGGGTCAAAATCCTGGAACTCCCTCCCTAACAGCACTGTGGGAGCACCTTCACCACATGGACTGCAGCGGTTCAAGAAGGCGGCTCACCACCACCTTCTCAAGGGGCAATTAGGGATGGGCAATAAATGCTGGCCTTACCAGCGACGCCCACATCCCATAAACAAATAAAAAAAAATCTCCTCTGTACCCTCTCTAATGCAATCACATCTCAATGTTTTAGAAAGAAAGTGGGTGCAGGGACAGAGAGACCTGCAGTCAATGTTTTAGACAGGGATAGAGAGACCTGGGGGTTCACCTGCACAAGTCTTTGAAGATGGCAGGAGAAGTTGATAAAGTTGTTCAAATAAGAAGCATACGGAATCCTTAGCTTTATAAATAGAGGCAGAAAGTACAGAAGCAAGGAAGTTATGCTAAACCTTTATGAGTGGCTGGTTAGGCCTCAGCCACAGTGCTGTGTTTAATTCTGGGCCCCACACTTTAGGAAGGATGTCAAGGCCTTGGTGAGGGTGCAGAGAAGATTTACCAGAACGGTACCGGGGATGAGCGGCTTGAGTTATGCGGAGAGACTGGAGAAGCTGGGATGGTTCTCCTTAGAGCAGAGAAAGTTAAGGTGAGATTTAATAGAGGTGTTCAAAATTATGAAGGGTTTTGATAGAGTAGATAGGAAGAAACTGTTTCCACTGGCAGGAGGGTCGGTAACCAGAGGACACAGATTGAAGGTCATTGGCAAAAGAGCCAGAGGGGAGATGAGGAGATTTTTTTTTTTTACACAGTGAGTTGTGATCTGGAATGCGCTGCCTGACAGGGCGGGGAATAGTAAAAGGGATTTGGATAAATACTTGAAGGAGAAAAACTTGCAGGGCTATGGGGAAAGAGCAGGGGGAGTGGGACTAATTGGAGAGCTCTACCAAAGAGCCGGCACAGGCACGATGGGCAAAGAATTCAGGGGGTGGGCGGGGGGGGGGGTGTGTGGTGGGGTAGGACAGAGGTTCGATGACCTGAACTGTTGCCCAGCTAACTCAGCACAGACCAGAGAATCAAACCGTCTGGTCTATATGGTTCAGTACCACACTAGGGAGTGATTTTTACATAGAATTACAATATTAATTGGGCTAGAAATTCGTTATAGCCAAGGAATGGGCGGTGCCATTAGAAAAGTTGGAGAATTAGCGCCATGCGCAATTACTTTAGACTGCACGCAAAATTCATGCTCACTGCTCAATAAAATGATTAGGCCTAGAAATTCAGTGGGCTGCGCCACCCGTTAGCACCTTAAGAGGGCGCTAAGTGGGTCGGTAGCCACTGGCCACGCCTCCCACTAAATTTAGCGGGACACTAATGGCGGCACTAGCCGTTAGCGCTGCGCTGCTACCGATGACGTCATCGGTGTGCGCAGCGCCCCGCTACCGCTCCGATCGCGATATTTAGTTGCGCCCCCTGCTTTAACGCCGGACGCTATTTGCGAACGGTTCAGGGGGCCTACCTGCGGCGGTAGAGGCGCTAATTAAAGGAGAGGTGCGGGGCGGCCATTTTTTTTGCTGGCTGCCTGCCAGCACCTCTCCGCGCTGCCGCCCCCGGCCTCCTGAGCAGCCCCCCCCCTTGGAGTGCCGACTACGTTCCAAGAGCCCAGCACTTCTCCTCGGTGCCGGGCTCTTTTGCCGGAACTCGCGATCCTCGATCGCGCTGTACAAGGCCCCTCCCCTTTAATAAGGGGAGGAAGGCCTGCAGTACCGCAGCGCGCCGTGCCGCAGCATGTGGCGCTGCGGCACGTTGCGCAGCGATCTTCAGCTGCAGCGCCCCAAGAGGGATGCGGGGCACCTCCAGTAGTGCCGCGCTTCCCTCTGGGGCGCGCAAAGTGAATTTCCGGCGGGCGGCTGCGACTACTTCTGGGGCGCTACTTTTGGCGCCCTGGCGAGGCTGGCGCCCCAAATGGGGCGCTACTGAATTTCTAGGCCTTAGAGTCCTAAATCAAATCTTAAAACCCAAGCTCATTGGCGTTACACTCAAAGGGTAGACCAATATCGGGTGCAGTGTAATCGCAAGTCATCATTGCCACAGGCTTTTTGCACTTCTTAAAGGGGAGGTTCATTGATGCTGGAGCACCTCATTCTCAGCATTGCTGGCTGTGCATCTGCCGCAGCAAGTAGAAGTAGAACAAGGAGAAGGAGCCGGAGGACTGAACCAGGTCTGCTCATGGCAGATCCATGACCCAGGGAGAGAGCCCGCAGATTTTCCGATGAAGCATTGGAGGCGTTGATTTTTGCTCTGGAAAGACGGAGGGCGGTGCTTTGCCCGGCAAGTGGCAGGAGGCCCTCGCCACAAGTCTTCCGCTCCATGTAGAAGGAGGTAGCGCAGCACGTCCCGGGCAGCACTGTGGTCCCCAGGTCACAGACACAGTGCAGGAAGAAATTTAACGACCTCACTCGGGTGGTCAGAGTGAGTGGTACCTCTTACCGGCGGCGCTATGGGGGGGGGGGCAGATTTGGCATGCGGCGCTGGATTCGCATCGCCCCGGCGATAATAGTCTAACGCCCCATTAGCGCCATCTACTGCCGTTAATGGGAAGCGCTAAGGGGACGAATTTTTCCCTCACAGAATTTACAGCACAGAAACTGTCCATTCGGCCCAACTGGTCCATGCTGGTGTTTATGCTCCACACGAGCCTCCTCCCACTCTACTTCATCTCACCCCATCAGCATATCCTTTCTCCCTCATGTGTTTATTGAGCCTCCCCTTAAATGCATCTATACAAGTTGCCTCAACCGCTCCCTGTGGTAGCGAGTTCCACATTCTCACCACTCTCTGGGTAAAGAAGTTTCTCCTGAATTCCCCATTGGATTTATTAGTGACTATCTTATATTTATGACCCCTAGTTCTGGTTCCCCCCACAAGTCGAAACTTATTCTCTATATCTAACCTATCGAACACTTTTATAATTTTAAGGACCTCTCCCGCTTCGTTCCCCACCCCACTCCCAGCCTTCCCTTTTCTAGAGGCCACTGGGGAGTGGGAATCAGTTTTCTTAACAAAAGTTTGCAATCTAGAACATTGGGCGCCAGGATTTGGCAAGAGGTGAAGACAAAATGAAGCACATTTTCAACGTGCCATTAATGTCGGGAGAACGACTCGTTTCAGCTGGATACCCTTCGCCCCTTACCTCAGCTCATCTGCTGCTGAAACCCTCATCCATGCCTTTGTTACCTCTAGACTTGACTATTCCAACACACTCCTGGCTGGCCTCCCACATTCCACCCTACGCAAACTTGAGGCCATCCAAAACTCGGCTGCCCGTGTCCTAACCCACACCAAGTCCCGTTTGCCCATCACCCCCTGTGCTCGCTGACCTACATTGGCTCCAGGTTAAGCAGCGCCTCGATTTCAAAATTCTCATCCTTGGTTTCAAATCCCTCCATGGCCTCGCCCCTCCCTAGCTCTGTAATCTCCTTCAGCCCCACAACCCCCCGAGATATCCGCGCTCCTCTAATTCTGCCCTCTTGAGCATCCCTGATTATAATCGCTCAACCATTGGTGGCCGTGCCTTCTGTTGCCTGGGCCCTAAGCTCTGGAATTCCCTGCCTAAACCTCTCCGCCTCGCTACCTCTCTCTCCTCCTTTAAGACGCTCCTTAAAACCTACCTCTTTGACCAAGCTTTTGGTCACCTGTCCTAATTTATCCTTATGTGGCTTGGTGTCAAATTTTCTGTCTTACAATACTCCTGTGAGGCGCCTTGGGATGTTTTACTATGTTAAAGGCCCTATATAAATACAAGTTGTTGTTGTTGAAACAAGACTAATCTCCGGTAGGTTCTATTCATGGAAAGAATAATCAATCTTGATAAACGCAAGACTGCTTTGCAAAGACATGCCGGGCTTTAATCAGGATTAAGGATGGATCAAGGCTTCTGTGAAACTGCAGATAAAAATAGCTACCTGCTAAATACTTGTAGCACAGCCCATCTAACCGTTGCTTCAGCAACTCCGCCTAAATAAAACCAAGAGAATACACTAGAGCTTGATTTCCGGATGATCGGGCTGCCTCTCAGCACCATTTGGCAATGAATTGTTGACATTGTACGGGCCATAGAATCATAGAAGGGGTACAGCACCGAAGGAGGCCATTCGGCCCGTCAAGCCCGTGCCGGCTGCCTGCAGAATTCTGTGCAGTGAGGTGATCTCATTGAAACATACAAGATTCTGAGGGGGGATTGACAGGGTAGATGCTGAGATGCTGAGAGGTTGTTTCCCCCTGGCTGGAGAGTCTAGAACTAGAGGGCATAGTCTCAGGATAAGAGGGTCGGCCATTTAAGACTGCGATGAGGAGGAATTTCTTCACTCAGAGGGTTGTGAATCTTTGGAATTTTCTACCCCAAAGGGCTGTGAATGCTGAGTCTTTGGCCTAGAAATTGGGTTGGGGCGCCAAAGTGGCGCAAAAGTCGCCTGAGCGCAGGATTTAGCGCAGCGATCGGAGTGATACCGATCGCCAGAAATTCAGTTTCAGTGCCCCTCGAGGGACACAGGGCGAGGCTCGAGGCGCTCCACGTCCCTCTTAGGTCGCTGAAACTGATTATCGCAGCGCAACGTGCCGCAGCGCCACACGCTGTGGCACGGCACGCTGCGGTACTGCAGGCCTTCCTCCCACTGTTAAGGGGGAGGTGCCTGCAACAGCGCGATCCCCGATCGCGAGTGCCGGCAAATGAGCCCGGCACCGAGGAGAGGTGCCGGGCTCTCGGGAAATAGCCGGAAATGCCGCGGGGGGGGGGGGGGGGGGGTGGTTAGGAGGCCGGGGACGGAGGTGCTGGCAGGCGGCCGCCAAAAAAGCGGCCGCCCCGCACCTCCACCTTAACTTGCGCCGCTGCCGGCACAGTAAGGCCCCGTGAACCGGGCGCGGGTAGCGAGCGGCGCAACTGCGGCGTTCGCTACCAAATATCGCGAACGGGGCACGAATGGGGCGCTGCGCACACCGATGACGTCATCGGTGGTGGCGCAGCGCAAAAGCCTAACGCCACCATTAGCGCCCCTACTGAATATCACGGGAGACGCAGCCAGTGGCGCTACAGCCACTGACTGCCTCTTTAGGCGCTAACAGGTGGCGCTACTCACCCAATTTCTCCCGCTTTGAGTTTATTCAAGGCTGAGATCGATAGATTTTTGGGTTCTAGGGGAATCAAGGGATATGGAGATCGGCGGGAAAGTGGAGTTGTGGTCGAAGATCAGCCATGATCTTATTGAATGGCGGAGCAGGCTTGAGGGGCCGTATGGCCGACTCCTGCTCCTATTTCTTATGTTCTTATGTTCTTAAGAGCACTTCAGCTAGTCCCACTCCCCCGCCCTTTCCCCGTAGCCCTGCAATTTTTTTTCCTTCAGGTACTTATCCAATTCCCTTTTGAAAGCCGTGATTGAGTCTGCCTCCACCACCCTTTCAGGCAGTGCATTCCAGATCCTAACCACTCGCTGCGTAAAAAAGATTTCCCTCATGTCGCCTTTGGTTCTTCTGCCAATCACCTTCAATCTGTGTCCTCTGGTTCTCGACCCTTCCACCAATGGGAACAGTTTCTCTCTATCTACTCTGTCTAGACCCCTCATGATTTTGAACACCTCTGTCAAATCTCCTCTTAACCTTCTCTGCTCCAAGGAGAACAATCTCAGATTCTCTAGTCTATCCACGTAACTGAAGTCCCTCATTGCTGGAAGTGAATAGGAATGGGTTTGGTCCATTGGAATACTGTACAGTGGGAGTGAATGGGAATGGGTTTGGTCCATTTGAATGGTACAGTGGGAGTGAATGGGAATGGGTTTGGTCCATTGGAATTCAGTACAGTGGGAGTGAATGGGAATGGGTTTGGTCCATTGGAATACTGTACAGTGGGAGTGAATGGGAAGGGGTTTGGTCCATTGGAATACTGTACAGTGGGAGTGAATGGGAAGGGGTTTGGTCCATTGGAATGGTACAGTGGGAGTGAATGGGAAGGGGTTTGGTCCATTGGAATACAGTACAATGGGAGTGAATGGGAAGGGGTTTGGTCCATTGGAATACAGTACAATGGGAGTGAATGGGAAGGGGTTTGGTCCATTGGAATACAGTACAGTGGGAGTGAATGGGAAGGGGTTTGGTCCATTGGAATACTGTACAATGGGAGTGAATGGGAAGGGGTTTGGTCCATTGGAATACAGTACAATGGGAGTGAATGGGAAGGGGCTTGGTCCATTGGAATACAGTACAATGGGAGTGAATGGGAAGGGGTTTGGTCCATTGGAATATTGTACAGTGGGAATGAATGGGAAGGGGTTTGGCCCATTGGAATGTAGTAGATTCTGAGTCATTGGCAAGAGGTTTGCCAATTAGAATGCGATAAAATATGAGGAGCATCTCCTCAAAAACATATCCCACGTAAAGCATGCTGGGTGGACGTATCTTTGCAGTAGTGGAGTTACCTGCTTGGTACGAACAACACTGTAGTTGCCCTAGCATTCACTCTGCATTTGGCATTACTGCCACAATGTTTAAGGGGAGAATCTTACTAAACAAAGACAGGCAATTACTTGTCACATCAAACACCAATGTAACAAACATGTGCCCATGGGTTACAAGTCCAGCAGGTTTGAACGCCAGTTCTACACGGCAAATCCTCTAGCCATGTTAGTACTAGCCTTGTTTTTGTGTGACCGAAGTATCTGTTTCGGACAGCAATTGCCACAAGACAGCAGAGCTCAGCAGAAGGAGCATGAGACTCTGAGGGACAAGGGATTATCCTTTCCGAAGAAATCACCGGTGAAGAACCAACTATTTTTACCGTAGCAGAGATGCCTATACTTGGATATAGACGGAATTGCCCTCTGTGATTGTCACTGCATCACTTGAAGTTGTGAGCCTATCCTGGACTTCAATGCAACTGGCCTCTCCCAGGGTCATTTCACATATCCATTGTGCCCATGAGATTCAAAGAAACCATAGACGCACTTCATCACTCGATCAAATTACACAAACTAGGACTGTTTTCCCTGGAATTTAGAAGGTTACGCGGTAATTTGATCAAAATTTTCAAGATATTAAGCGGAACTGATGGGGCAGATAGAGAGAAACGATTTCTGCTGGCTGGGGAGTCTAGGATGAGGGGACATAGTCTAAAAATTCGAGCCAGGCCTTTCAGGACGTTCGAACAAGCAAAGGTTTTTTCTTTTTATTCATTGATGGGATGTGGGCGTCGCTGGCTGGCTAGGCCTGCATTTAGTGCCCATCCCTAATTGCCCTTGAGAAGATGGTGGTGAGCCGCCTTCTTGAACCGCTGCAGTCCATATGGTGTAGGTACACCCACAATGCTGTTAGGAAGGGAGTTCCAGGATTTTGGCCCAGTGACAGTGAAGGAACGGCGATACAGGTCCAAGTCAGGATGGTGTGTGGCTTGGAGGGGAACTTGTAGGTGGTGATGTTCCCATGCGTCTGCTGCCCTTGTCCTTCTAAGTGGTAGAGATCGCGGGTTTGGAAGGTGCTGTTGAAGGAGCTTTGGAGAGTTGCTGCAGTGCATCTTGCAGATGGTACACACTGCAGCCACAGTGCACCAGTGGTGGAGGGAGTGAATGTTGAAGGTGGTGGATGGAGTGCCAATCAAGCGAGCTGCTTTATCCTGAATGGTGTTGAGCTTCTTGAGTGTTGTTGGAGCTGCACTCATCCAGGCAAGTGGAGAGTATTCCATCACACTCCTGACTTGTGCCTTGTAGATGGTGGAAAGGCTTTGGGGAGTCAGGAGGTGAGACACTCGCCGCAGAATTCCCAGCCTCTGGCCTGCTCTTGTAGCCACAGTATTTATATGGTTGGTCCAGTTCAGTTTCTGATCAATGGTAACCCCCAGGATGGTAATGCCATTGAATGTCAAGGGGAGATGGTTAGAGTCTCGCTTGTTGGAGATGGTCATTGCCTGGCACTTGTGTGGTGCGAATGGTACTTGCCACTTGTCAGCCCAAGTCTGAATGTTGTCCAGGTCTTGCTGCATATGGACATGGACTGCGTCAGTATCTGACGAGTCTCGAATGGTGCTGAACAGTGTGCAATCATCAGCGAACATCCCCACTTCTGACCTTATGATGGGGGGAAGGTCATTGATGAAACAGCTGAAGATGGTTGGGCCTAGGACACTGCCCTGAGGAACTCCTGCAGTGATGTCATGTGATTGAGATGACCTTCAACAACCACAGCCAACTTCCTTTGTGCTAGGTATGATTCCAACCAATGGAGAGTTTTCCCCTTGATTCCCATTGACTTCAGTTTTGCTCGGGCTCCTTGATGCCACACTCGATCAAATGCTGCCTTGATGTCAAGGGCAGTCACTCTCACCTCACCTCTTGAGTTCAGCTCTTTTGTCCATGTTTGGACCAAGGCTGTAATGAGGTCAGGAGCTGAGTGGCCCTGGCGGAACCCAAACTGGGCGTCAGTTAGCAGGTTATGGCTGAGTAAGTGCCGCTTGATAGGGTGGTAGAAGTTTGGAACTCTCTTCCACAAATGGCAGCTGATGCTCGGTCAATTGTTAATTTTAAATGGGAGACAGATAGATTTTTGTTAACCAAAGGTATTAAGGGATATGGGGCTGAGGCGGGTACATGGAGTTAGGTCACAGATCAGCCATGATCTCATTGAATGGCGGAACAGGCTCAAGGGGCTAAGTGGCCTCCTCCTGTTCCTATGTTCTAATGATGGCTTCCAAATACTTAATTTCCTTAATGCTTCCATTCAGATTCTACGCCGTGGTTGGGCTCTGGATATAGTTGACTGCACACGTGCACTGCCCAGAATCTACTTCCAGAGGAAAGGTTTCCATGCACCAAATATACATAAATGTCAACTATCTTCTGAAGACCTTCGAGAGGGTGCAGAAAGGATTTACAAGAATGGTTCCAGGGATGAGGGACTTCAGTTATGTGGACAGGTTGGAGAAGCTGGGGTTGTTCTCCTTAAGAGCAGAGAAGGTTGAAAGGAGATTTGATAGAGGTGTTCAAAATCATGAGGGGGTCTAGACCGAGTAGAGAGAGAGAAACTGTTTCCATTGGTGGAAGGGTCGAGAGCCAGAGGACACAGATTTAAGGTGATTGGCAGAAGAACCAAAGGCGACATGAGGAAAATCTTTTTTACGCAGCGAGTGGATAGGCTCTGGAATGCACTGCCTGAAAGGGTGGTGGAGGCAGATTCAATCGTGGCTTTCAAAAGACAATTGGATGAGTAACTGAAGGGAAAAAATGTTGCAGGGCTCCGGGGAAAGGGCGGGGGAGTGGGACTAGCTGAAGAGCCCTTGCAGAGAGCCAGCACGGGCTGGACGGGCAGAATGGCCTCCTTCTGTGCTGTAATGATTCTATGATTCTATCTTGGCTGAACACGTGACTCATTCCTACACCTGCCCAGAATATTGAGGACAGATGACATGGATGGCTTCTGAGAGACCTTGGATATGACATTAAGATAAGGTTGATGAATCCCAGTACATTATCCAGAGCACAATACAATTTGGAACATAAAGCAATGACCAATCACAGAATCTTACAGCGCAGAAGGAGGCCATTCGGCCCATCGTTCCTGTGCCGGCTCTTTGAAAGAGCTCTCCAATTTAGTCCCACTCCCCCCCTGCTATATCTTAGGGTGTTGAAAGCACACTTCCGATGCCTGGAACATTTGTAGGTTGTCCTGCAGTCTGTTGCACAAGTGCTGAACAAATTATTCATGATGAGCTGCATTCTGTACGTATTAGCCACACAGTGCGGAATCAGCGCAAAGCTGCCAGAGAAAGGATTTAGAGAAAAGTCTGAGTCACGCAGGGTGCTGAGCTACAGCCTTCTGCTCAAATGCAGGCAATGCAATTTGCAGTAGTCTAGAAATAATAGCAGGTCTTAACCAGGGTCATCTGCCATGAGCGAGGATGCAAAAGTCAAGCCACAGACATAGGGACAGGGGAGGAGGCCATTCAGCCCCTCGAGCCTGTTCCGCCATTCAATGAGATCATGGCTGATCTGTATCTTAACTCCATCTACCCGCCTTGGTTCTGTATCCCTTAATACCCTTGCCTAGCAAAAGTCCATCAATCTTAGTTTTGAAAATTTCAATTGACCCCCAGACTCAACAGCTTTTTGGGGGAGAGAGTTCCAGATTTCCACTTTTTTAAAAATTTGTTCATAGGATGTGGGCGTCGCTGGCAAGGCCAGCATTTATTGCCCATCCCTAATTGCCCCTTGAGAAGGTGGTGGTGAGCCGCCTTCTTGAACCGCTGCAGTCCGTGTGGTGAAGGTGCTCCCACAGTGATGTTAGGGAGGGAGTGCCAGGATTTTGACCCAACGACGATGAAGGAACGGCAAATATTTTTCCAAGTCAGGATGGTGTGTGACTTGGAGGAGAACTTGGAGGTGGTGGTGTTCCCATGCGCCTGCTGCCCTTGTCCTTCTAGGTGGTAGAGGTCGCGGGCTTGGGAGGTGTGAAGAAAAGAGATAACATGGATGGCTTCTGATAGATTTTGGACATGACATTAAACTACGACTGATGAATTCAAAACATCATCCAGAGCAAATTTAAAATTAACAATTGATCTAGCAAATGTAACCCCACTATTTTAGAAAGGAGGGAGACAGAAAACGAGGAACTACAGACTGTGGTGTATGTAACCTGTACCACCTTAAGAGACTACCTTAAGAGATGGACTACTTTCTCTTGGCTACTGTATATTGTAGTACCGGTGGTGACCACACCGGTATATAAACTCTGTGTAGTAATTTGCTAAGCAGTTCAGCCCTGACCTTCGATTAGTAAAGACCTGTTTAAGTTATTCTTGTTGTCTGTGTCCAGTGATTTAGAATAAGCATATCTGGGACACTCAGACTCAACAGTGGCGACGAGTCCGATCTTACCCTGCAGCAGTTTTGCATCCAAGGCAGCTTCGTCCTCAGAACGGGCGTCGAGAAGAGGCATCGCCCTCATCATCCTGCTGAGCACCGCATCGCACGGGAGGCATCGAGAACCCGGGTTGAAATTACTGACCACGAAGTCCTCCATCAGCGACAGGCAGTGATCATCCTTCTACCACGGTGGTGGGTAAGCCGATCTAGCGACACGGGCAGAAAGTCGGCCGCGTTGTCAGTGGAGAAGGGGAGGGAAACCGGAGGAAAAATGGCGGAGAACTCGACCGCAGCCGGTGAAAAGGGCCGGGCTGCAATCGGGGCCGAGAGGCGCAGCGACAAGGGCAGCGTTAATGCCACGAGAACCGCGGAGATCTCGACCGCAGCTGGTGTAAAGGGCCGGCCTGCAATCGGGGCTGAGAGGCGCAGCAACAAGGGAAGCGTTAATGCCCACGAGAACCGCGGGGGAAAAAAAGCAGCGTCGGGGAAATTAAGAACCGCTGGGAGGCGAGAACTGCAACAACGCGGTAATCGCCATTGTAGCCAGCGGGGGAAGAAGACCAGCGCGGGAAGCCGCCATTGTAGTCGGCGGGGGAAGAAGACAAGCGCGGGAAAAGCCGCCAAGCGCGGGAAAAGCCACCAAGCGCGGGAAGCCGCCATTTTAGTAGGCGGGGGAAGAAGACAAGCGCGGGAAGCCGCCATTTTGGAAAAATAAAATATTTAAAGGATGCCTAAACACGGTAACATCACTGCTTTTGATAGCGATGTTGAAGATTGGGCCACGTATGTAGAACGCATGGAAGTTTATTGTACAGCAAATGAGGTACCAGATGATAAGAAAGCACTAACCTTATTAAACTCAATGGGTGCGAAGACGTACGGGTTATTGAGGCACCTTGTAACACCAGATAAACCGGCGGATCAGCCTTTCGCGAATATTGTTACTATCCTGCAAGAACATTTAAACCCCACGCCGCTGCTGATAGCGGAACGATTTAAATTTTACAGAAGAACGCAGCTGAAAGAGGAAAGCAACGCTGAATTCTTAATTGAACTGCGCAAGCTATCAAAGTACTGTCAGTTTGGTACAGGACTAGCAGATGCTCTGAGAGATAAATTCGTGTGTGGATTATTAAAGGAAGGAACACAAAAGCGACTGCTAGAGGAAAAGGACCTTACGCTTGATAAAGCTGTCACCATTGTAGCATCGCACGAGGCCGTGGCACCGCGGAAATGCAGCTAAGGTCATCGGAACTCAGCACCAATCAAATGGCATTGGGTGCAGTAAAGTGTTATCATTGCGGAAGGACAATGCACGATCAGAACCAGTGCTGGTTCAAAAATCAGGAATGCAGAAAATGTGGCAGGCTAGGTCACATAGCTAAAGTATGCCGATCAGGAAAGAAGACCAGCAACAAAAAGTCACCGCAGGAAAAGTGCAAAAAGGCACACAAGGTGACAGAGAACAGTTCAGATGAACAGAAGACGGATTCAGACTCCAGCAGTAAGGAACTGGGTTGTCTAAGAATACATAATGTGGGTAACACAGCAGACCACCAAACTATCTGGGTCACACTTCAGATAGCAGGAGTCCAAGTGAAGATGGAATTGGACACTGGATTGGCATTGACGGTCATGAATAAGCAAGATTACAAAAGGTTATTTCCACACATTCCCCTAAGGGATACGGAGATTGTATTGAAAACATACACGGGGCAAAGAGTATACCCCATCGGAAAGATAAAGGTAAAGGTGGTCCACAAGGGTAAAGAAAGCCGAGGAATGGACTTATATGTGCTACCTGAGGGAGGTCCACCACTACTGGGACGGGAATGGATCAGGAGAATAAATATGGACTGGCATTCCTTAAAAGCACTAACTGTAGATTCCGGTAAAAAGGACGATGTCAAACCTAAACGATTGTCCAGAATATTGGACGATGCTAAAGAGGTGTTCCAGCAGGGACTGGGAACACTGAAAGGAATTACGGCAAACATCAAGGTTGAAGAACATGCAAACCCGAAATTTTTCAAAGCTAGACCGGTACCTTATGCGATACGACCTGCTGTGGAAGCTGAGCTGGAGGGACTAGAACGTTCCGGAGTACTGTCAAAGGTGGACTGGAGTGAATGGGCTACGCCCATTGTTCCCGTCATGAAGCGTTCATCGAGTAACAAGCCGGGGGAACCGGGGAAGGTTCACATCTGTGGCGATTTCAAGATCACTGTTAATCCGGTGCTTCACATGGTGCAATATCCGCTTCCACGGATTGAGGATATCTTCGCTTCGTTGTCTGGCGGGAAACACTTCACCAAGATAGGCCTGGCGCAGGTGTACTTACAGATGGAAGTTGATGAAGCGTCACGTCAATATCTCACGATCAACACGCATAAGGGCTTATATCGGTATAATAGACTGGTTTTTGGAGTGGCGTCGGCTCCAGCGATTTGGCAAAGGGCCATGGAGCAGGTATTACAGGGAATTCCAGGCACACAATGCTACCTGGACGACATTCTGATTACAGGAGATGATGATGAGGAACACCTTACAAATTTGGAACAGGTGCTCACCAGATTGAAAGAATATGGACTTCGAGTTAATCGCCAGAAATGTGAGTTCTTTCAGAAGCAAATCTCGTACTGTGGTCACGTCATTGACCAGGAGGGGCTTCACAAGTCACCTGACAAGATCGAAGCTGTTGTGAAGGTTCCCGCTCCGGAAAATGTATCCCAGTTGAGGTCGTTCCTAGGGTTGATTAACTATTGCCATAAGTTTCTGCCAAATTTATCCACGGTGCTACACCCGCTGAACGCTCTTTTGCAGAAGGGAGTGCCATGGAAGTGGAGCGAGGACTGTAAGCGGGCCTTTCACAAAAGCAAGGCATTGATCACCTCTAAGGAAGTGTTGGCTCACTTTAACCCAACGCTGCCTATTCGTTTAGCTTGTGATGCTTCTCCATATGGTATTGGGGCAGTGCTCTCACATAAGTTGCCAAATGGCTTGGAAAGACCAGTCGCATTCGCATCCAGATCATTGACCTCCGCTGAGCGTAACTATGCTCAGATAGATAGGGAGGCTCTCAGCCTTGTGTGGGGAGTAAAAAAATGTAATCATTACCTGCAAGGGCAAAAGTTTACGCTGCTGACAGACCACCAGCCGTTGGTTTCCATTTTTAACCCTAAGAAGGGTGTTTCGGTGATGACAGCGCAGAGGCTCCAGAGATGGTCCCTTTTCCTAGGGGCACATCAATATCAGATCGAATTCAAAGGTACAAAGCAACATGGTAATGCTGATGGGCTGTCGCGCCTGCCACTACCTACAGCGGAAGAGGCACCGACAGTTGACCCTGTTGAGTTATTTCACTCGACCATCATCGAATGCTTACCAGTCACCAATGCGAGTATTGAGAGAGAAACCAGGAACGACCCGACACTGTCTCGGGTCTACAAATTGACAGTGAAGGGATGGCCAGCTCATGGTGAACCACTGTTACCGGCATTCTCAGCCAGACGAGAACAGCTGTCCGTCTGTCAAGGAACATTGATGTATGGAACAAGGGTGATTATTCCTCCTAAATTAAGGGAGAGAGTTCTAAAGGAACTGCATGAAGGTCATCTGGGGGGAGTCAAGATGAAAAGCCTTGCTAGGGCTTATGTGTGGTGGCCGGGTATCGACCAACAAATAGAGGATCTGACTAAAAGCTGCTCAGGGTGCCAAAAAGTTCAAAATGCACCTCCAATTGCACCGCTGCATCCATGGGAATGGCCTTCAACCCCATGGCAACGTGTACATATTGACTTCGCAGGTCCATTCATGGACTCCATGTTTTTAATTGCGGTAGACGCACATTCTAAATGGCCAGAAGTGATTAAGATGGCGACCACTACCTCGGAAAAGACGATCGCAGTTCTAAGAATGATATTCGCAAGAAATGGATTGCCAGAACAAATATGTTCAGACAACGGACCGCAGTTCGTGTCAGAAGAATTCCAGAAATTCATGAAGAAGAATGGGGTGAAACATTATACCTCTGCCCCATATCATCCGGCTACAAATGGGTTGGCCGAGAGATTTGTACAAACGTTCAAAAAGGCGATAAAGGCCATGAGCGAAGACCAGATTCCACTACAACACAAGGTGGACAATTTCCTAATGGCATATCGAAACGCCACTCATGCAGTGACAAATCAAAGCCCTGCCATGATGTTCTATAACAGGAGGTTGCGGTCCAGGTTGGACTTGTTAAAACCAAATGTGCGGAGGGAAGTCGAAAACAAACAGTTCCAGCATATAAATAACAAGACCACTCGGAGTTTCGAAATAGGACAACCAGTGTTAGCCCGGGACTATAAGAATGAGAAATGGCAATCTGGAACAATTCGTGCCAGACAAGGACCCCTGATGTACACGGTAGATATTGGTGAAAACATAATACGACGTCATGCTGACCAACTTGTAGAATCGAGAACAAGGGTCGAATCCATGACTACGACAGAGACACCAGTGGAAGAAGTTAGTGAACCTGAAGCATCTACCTCAGACGCCAATGTATCTGATGATGTCCAACCCATAAGAGATCAACTAGATGAGTCACCCCAGCAACGAGAATCAGAGACCCCTGAAAGGCGTTATCCAACTCGGATCAGGAGGCCTCCTCAGAGACTGAATCTTTGAACAGTTTTGCATGAAGTTGTATATATGTTATCCATGTTATGTTTAAATTGGGATGTACACTGTTAAGCTAAAAAGGGAGGAATTGTGGTGTATGTAACCTGTACCACCTTAAGAGACTACCTTAAGAGATGGACTACTTTCTCTTGGCTACTGTATATTGTAGTACCGGTGGTGACCACACCGGTATATAAACTCTGCGTAGTAATTTGCTAAGCAGTTCAGCCCTGACCTTCGATTAGTAAAGACCTGTTTAAGTTATTCTTGTTGTCTGTGTCCAGTGATTTAGAATAAGCATATCTGGGACACTCAGACTCAACACAGACCAGTTAGCCTGACATCAGCAGTAGGGAAAATACTGGAATCTATTATTAAGGACGCGGTAACAGGGCACTTAGAAAATAATAATAGGATTGGGCGGAGTCAACACAGATTTATGAAAGGGAAATCGTGTTGGATGAATCTGTTGGA
This sequence comes from Somniosus microcephalus, assembly GCF_052327205.1. Lineage (NCBI taxonomy): Eukaryota > Metazoa > Chordata > Chondrichthyes > Squaliformes > Somniosidae > Somniosus > Somniosus microcephalus. The sequence continues at coordinate 34,820,779 of NC_141014.1, read as the reverse complement.
GTTTTTTGAGTTTGTAACGAGCAGAATAGATAAGGGGGAACCAGTGGATGTGGTGTATTTGGATTTTCAGAAGGCATTCGATAAGGTGCCACACAAGAGGTTATTAAACAAAATTAGGGCTCATGGGATTGGGGGTAATATACTAGCATGGATTGAGGATTGGTTAATGAACAGAAAACAGGGAGTAGGAATAAACGGGTCATTTTCGGGTTGGCAAGCTGTAACTAGTGGGGTACCGCAAGGATCAGTGCTTGGGCCTCAGCTATTCACAATCTACATCAATGATTTGGATGAGGGGACCAAATGTAATATTTCCAAGTTTGCTGATGATACAAAGCTGGGTGGGAATGTAAGTTGTGAGGAGGATGCAAAGAGGCTTCAAGGGGATATAGACAGGCTAAGTGAGTGGGCAAGAACATGGTAAATGGAATATAATGTGGAGAAATGTGAAGTTATCCACTTTGGTAGGAAAAATAGAAAAGCAGAGTATTTTTTAAATGGTGAGAGATTGGGAAATGTTGGTGTTCAGAGGGATACTTGCCTTCATTAGCCGAGGCATAGAATATAAGAGCAAGGAGGTTATGATGGAGCTGTATAAAACACTGGTTAGGCCACAGCTGGGATACTGTGTGCAGTTCTGGTCGCCACACTACAGGAAGGATGTGAACGCTTTGGAGAGGGTGCAGAGGAGATTCACCAGGATGTTACCAGGGCTGGAGCGCTTCAGCTATGAAGAGAGACTGGGCAGATTGGGTTTGTTTTCCTTGGAGCAGAGGAGGCTGAGGGGGGACATGATTGAGGTGTACAAAATTATGAGGGGCATAGATAGGATGGATACTGAGGAGCTTTTTCCCTTAGTAGAAGGGTCAATAACTAGGGGGCATAGATTCAAGGTAAAGGGCGGGAGGTTTAGAGGGGATTTGAGAAAGAACTTTTTCACCCAGAGGGTGGTTGGAGTCTGGAACTCACTGCCTGAAAGGGTTGTGGAGGCAGGAACCCTCACAACATTTAAGAAGCATTTGGATGAGCACTTGAAATGCCATAGCATACAAGGCTACGGACCAAATGCTGGAATATGGGATTAGATTAGACAGGGCTTGATGGCCGGCGCGGACACGATGGGCCGAAGGGCCTCTATCCGTGCTGTATAACTCTATGACTCTATGACTCTATGACCTGGGTGTCCTTGTACACGAATCACTGAAAGTTAACACGCAGGTACAACAAGCAATTAGGAAAGCAAATGGTATGTTGGCCTTTATTACAAGAGGATTTAAGTATAAGAGTAATGGGGGGAGAAATTCAGTATCGCCCCATTTGGGGCACAATTGTCGGCCGGGCGCAAAGTTTAGCGCCTGGCGTTAATTATCGCCTCCGACTGCAAACTTGGCTTTTATCGCCCCTGGAGGTGATTGGAGCGCTAAATCAGGCGCTTCACACCTGTCTTAAGGCGCAAAGGCCGAGGAGCGAGGCGCTACCTCAGAGCGCTGGCGAAGCTCATGTGATGTCCGTCAGCAATGGGACACAGACACACTGGCGCCAGCCAGTTCTTAAAGGGGAGGGTCGATCTTGCTCTCCATCCACATCCTGCTCATTGCAGCCTTGAATCTCGGCCTGGAGAGACCTGTACATCAAATCTGCCGGAAAGAACAATGGAGAGGCCCAGGGAAAGAGCTCAGAGTGCAGCCCCCACAGTCTCTTCTAAATCGATACAAGGAAGGGCAAATCAAAATGAACCTGCAAAGTGCTGCTCAGTACCCAAAACTCCTTCACACAGCGTTGAATCTGTCCAGAAGTCTCTCTCTCTCAGAATGCGTGGTGCAAAAATGTCACCGACTAAAAAAGGCAGGAAGCGGCCGCCTTTAAATAGCGCTCCCCCAGTCCCTTCCCGACTGCAAAACGCTCCCCTCAACCTGTCGTTGTTAGCGGCAGGCAGTAAGGCAGGGGGGCGCCACTCAATATCCGGTCTGGTCCGGGGCACTAACGGCGCAGGAGATCGTGGCGGTAGTGTTTAGCGCCGCCGCAAAATGTCTAGTTAATTTCGTGAGCGGCGCAAACATCGCCGCGCCCGGGCGCTAGTTGCTTTGCGCCCCATTAGCGCCCTCTTAAGGTGCTAACGGGAGGCACAAACCAACTGAATTTTTCCCCCAAGGTGTCTTACTGCAATTATATAGGGCCCTGGTGAGACCACACCTGGAGTATTGTGGACAGTTTTGGTCTCCTTCCTTAAGGAAGGATTTACTTACCATAGAGGGAGTGCAACAAAGGATCACCAGACTGGTTCCTGGGATGGGGGGATTGTCCTATGAGGAGAGATTGAGTAGACTAGGCACATATTCTCTAGAGTTTAGAAGAATGAGAGGTGATATCATTGAACCATACAACATTCTTACAGGACTTGACAGGGTAGATGCAGGGAGGATGTTTCCCCTGGCTGGGGAGTCTAGAACCAGGGGTCACAGTCTCAGAATAAGGGGTCGGCCATTTAGTACTGAGATGAGGAGAAATTTCTTCACTCAGAGGGTGGTGAATCTTTGGAATTCTCTACCCCAGAGGGCTGCGGAGTCTCTGTCATTGAGTATATTCATAGATTTTTGAATATTAATATAATCAAGGGATATGGGGGTAGTGCAGGAAAGTGGAGTTGAGGTAACAGACCAGCCATGATCTTATTGAATGGCGGAGCAGGCTCAAAGGGCCAGATCATAGAATCATAGAAATTTACAACACGGAAGGAGGCCATTCGGCCCATCGTGTCTGTGCCGGCCAACAAAGAGCTATCCAGCCTAATCCCACTTCCCCGCTCTTGGTCCGTAGCCCTGTAGGTTACGGCACTTCAAGTGCACATCCAAGTACTTTTTATATGTGGTGAGGGTTTCTGCCTCTACCACCCTTCAGGCAGTGAGTTCCAGACCCCCACAACCCTCAAATCCCCTCTAAACCGCCTCCCAATTAATTTCAATCTATGCCCCCTGGTTATCGACCCCTCTGCTAAGGGAAATAGGTCCTTCCTATCCACTCTATCTAGGCCCCTCATAATTTTATACACCTCAATAAGGTCTCCCCTCAGCCTCCTCTGTTCCAAAGAAAACAGCCCCAGCCTATCCAATCTTTCCTCATAGCTAAAATTCTGCAGTTCAGGCAACATCCTCGTAAATCTCCTCTGTACCCTCTCTAGTGCAATCACATCTTTCCTGTAATGTGGTGACCAGAACTGCACGCAGTATTCTAGCTGAGGCCTAACTAGTGTTTTATACAGTTCAAGCATAACCTCCCTGCTCTTGTATTCTATGCCTCGGCTAATAAAGGCAAGCATTCCGTATGCCTTCTTAACCACCTTATCTACTTGGCCTGCTACCTTCAGGGATCTGTGGACATGCACTCCAAGGTCCCTTTGTTCCTCTACACTTCTCAGTGTCCTACCATTTAATGTGTATTCCCTTTCCTTGTTAGCCCTCCCCACACTTCTCCGGATTGAATTCCATTTGCCACTGTTCTGCCCACCTGACCAGTCCATTGATATCTTCCTGCAGTCTACGGCTTCCTTCTTCATAATCAACCACACAGCTGATTTTAGTATCATCTGCAAATTTCTTAATCATACTTCCTACATTCAAGTCCAAATCATTGATATATACCACAAAAAGCAAGGGACCCAGTACTGAGCCCTGCGGAACCCCACTGGAAACAGCCTTCCAGTCTCAAAAATACCCAGCAACCATTACCCTTTGCTTCCTGCCTCTGAGCCAATTTTGGATTCAACTTGCCACTTTGCCCTGGATCCCATGGGCTTTTACTTTCGTGACCAGTCTGCCATGTGGGACCTTATCAAAAGCCTTGCTAAAATCCATATACACTACATCAGACGCACTACCCTCATCGAGCCTCCTTGTTACTTCCTCAAAAAATTCAATCAAGTTAGTCAGACACGACCTTCCCTTAACAAATCCATGCGGACTGTCCTTGATTAATCTGTGTCTTTCTAAATGAAGAATTATCCTGTCTCTCAGAACTATTTCCAATAATTTTCCTACCATCGAGGTTAGGCTGACTGGCCTATAATTGCTTGGTCTATCCCTTTATCCCTATATAAACAAAGATACAATGTTAGCAGTCCTCCAGTCCTCCGACACCACACCTGTAGCCAGAGAGAATTGGAAAATGATGGTCAGGGCCTCTGCTATTTCCTCTTTTGCTTCTCTTGACATCCTGGGATAAACTTCATCCGGGCCTGGGGATTTATCCACTTTTAAAGCTGCTAAGCCCCTTAATACTTCCTCTCTCACTGTGTTTATTTCATCTAATATTTCACACTCCTCCTCTCTGATTGCAATGTCTGCAACGCCCCTCTTTTTTGTGAAAACAGACCAAAGTATTCATTAAGAACCATACCCACGTCTTCCGCCTCCACACACAGGTTACCTTTATGGTCCCGAATAGGCCCTACTCTTACTTTAGTTATCCTCTTGCTCTTAATATATTTACATAGAAACATAGAAGATAGGAGCAGGAGTAGGCCATTCGGCCCCTCGAGCCTGCTCCGCCATTCAATGAGATCATGGCTGATCATCCAAACTCAGTACCCTGTCCCTGCTTTCTCCCCATATCCCTTGATCCCTTTAGCCTTAAGAAATATACCTAACTCCTCCTTGAATATATTTAATGAATTGGCCCCCACTGCCTTCTGTGGTAGAGAATTCCACAGGTTCACCACTCTCTGGGTGAAGAAATTCCTCCTCACCTCTGTCCTAAATGGCTTACCCCTTATCCTTAGACTGTGACCCCTGGTTCTGGACTCCCCGACCATCGGGAACATCCTTCCTGCATCTAGTCTGTCTAGTCATGTTAGAATTTTATAAGTTTCAATGAGATCCCCTCTCATTCTTCTAAACGCCAGCGAGTATAAGCCCAATCGACCCACTCTCTCCTCATACGTCATTCCTGCCATCCCAGGTATCAGTCTGGTGAATCTTCGCTGCACTCCCTCCATGGCAAGAACATCCTTCCTCAGATAAGGCAACCAAAACTGCACACAATACTCAAGGTGTGGTCTCATCAAGGCCCTGTACAACTGCAGCAAGACATCCTTGTTCCTGTACTCGAATCCTCTCGCTACGAAGGCCAACATACCATTTGCCTTCTTAACCGCCTGCTGCACCTGCATGCTTACCTTCAGTGACTGGTGCACAAGGACACCCAGGTCTCGTTGCACTTCCCCTTCTCCCAATCTATTGCTGTTCAGAAAGTAATCTGCCTTCCTGTTTTTGCCACCAAACTGGATAGCCTCGCATTTATCCACATTATACTGCATCTGCCATACATCTGCCCAATCACCCAACCTGTCCAAATCATACTGGAGTTTCTCGACATCCTCCTCACAGCACACACGCCCACCCAGCTTTGTGTTGTCTGCAAACCTGGAGATATTACATCTAGTTCCCTCGTCTAGATCATTTATATATATTGTGAATAGCTGGGGTCCTAGCACCGATCTCTGTGGTACCCCACTAGTCACTGCCTGCCACTCGGAAAAAGAGACGTTTATTCCAACTCTTTGCTTCCTGTCTGCCAGCCAGTTCTCTATCCAAGTCAGTACTTTGCCCCCAATCCCATGTGCTTTAACTTTACACACTAATCTCTTATGCGGGACCTTATCGAAAGCCTTCTGAAAGTCCAAATACACTATATTCACTGGTTCTCCCTTATCTATTCTACCAGTTACATCCTCAAAAAATTCCAGTAGATTAGTCAAGCACGATTTACATTTTGTAAATCAATGTTGACTTTGTCCGATCCTGTCACTGTTATCCAAGTGCTCTGCTATTATATCTTTTATAATGGACTCTAGCATTTTGCCCACTACCGATGTCAGGCTTACTGGTCTATAATTCCTCGTTTTCTCTCTACGACCTTTTTTGAATAGTGGGGTAACATTAGCTACCCTCCAATCCATGGGAACTGTTCCAGAATCTATAGAGCCTACACTCCAATACAGAACAAGAATAGAGAGTCTACACTCCAATACAGAACAGGAATAGAGAGTCTACACTCCAATACAGAACAGGAATAGAGAGTCTACACTCCAATACAGAACAGGAATCACTCCAATACAGAACAGGAATAGAGAGTCTACACTCCAATACAGAACAGGAATAGAGGCCTAGAAATTCATTGACGCCACTTTTGGGGCGCTAAAGTGGGGCGTCCGCTAAAGTTTGCGGCCGCCGCCAAATCTATGCCACTTCTCCGATATCCATTAGCTTCGCCCTACTAGTTCGGGCGAGCGCTAAAACTGCTGCTGGACGCCTCTCTTTGGGCGCTAAGCCGGAGGTGGTGATCGATAGCGCCGAGGCCGGGCGCAGCGCAGGTGCGGCCATCTCGTGATTGACAGCAGACACCCTGGCGCCGGCCAGCTCTTAAGGGGGAAGGGTCGACTGTATCTGCTGCCACGCCCTGGATAGTGGAGCCCTCCAGCTAGGCCTGAACACTGCTGCTGGACCCAAATAGCGCCTGAAGACATGGAGAAGGCCCGTGAACGTGCGCAGCGCTTCTCAGAGCGTGATCTGAGTGTGCTGCTTGCTGCTGTGGAGAAGAGGCGCCATGTTTTGTACCCGGACAATGGCAAGAAGGCGACGGTCCGCGTCTACAGGAGAGCCTGGAGGCATGTCGCCAGCAAGCTGTCAGCCAACAGCGACGTCCCCAGGACCGGTGCCCAATGCTGCAAAAAGTTAAATGACCTCACACGCATTGTCAGGGTGAGTACCCTTTCCAGTGACCTCTTCATCCTTGCATGTGCACCTCACATTATGGGCAAAGGGACCTGAAAGCTCTAATGGCCAGCCTTCATCCAGCAGCTATGGGACAGGCATGAGCATCAATTGCACATTCTGCACTTAACACACTGGCCAAGCTATTCCACCATGGGAGGCATTGCACACCAGATCATGGCGACACACTGGCCAGGCTATTCCACCATGGGAGGCAGTGCACACCAGATCATGGCGACACACTGGCCAGGCTATTCCACCATGGGAGGCAGTGCACACCAGATCGTGGCGACACACTGGCCAGGCTATTCCACCATGGGAGGCAGTGCACACCAGATCATGGCGACACACTGGCCAGGCTATTCCACCATGGGAGGCAGTGCACACAAGATCATGGCGACACACTGGCCAGGCTATTCCACCATGGGAGGCAGTGCACACAAGATCACGGCGACACACTGTACTTAGAGGCCGTCCTTTCTCTTGCAGGCCAAGCTGGTGAATAATTGCAAGAGCCGGACTGCGACCGGGGGAGGCCGACCCCATATCCAGCCACTCACCGACCTGCAACATCGCGTGGAGCGCCTCATGGGTGGCCGGGTGATTGGGCCCGTTGCATGTGGAGATGCCGACCCTGTTCTGGGCAGCAATGGTAAGGACATCACCTTTTGCACCTCTCTCGTCCCACTTGCGCATCAGATCTACATCCTTTGCCACTGTCCAACCAATGCGCTAAATGCCACCACTCATGCATCCCGCACTGACGCCCTCTCCTCACTCTAAAGCTACTCTTGTGCCTTCCTGCTTTCAGATGGTCAAGAGGAGGTCCCTCAACTTGCCAGTGACAGACCCTCCGAGGAGGAGCAGGAGGAGGAGCAAGAGGAAGGCGGCCCATCAGGGGAACCCTCAGCCGCGGCCACCCAGGCCAATGTAGGGGACACGTCTTCCCTGGAGGGCAGCGTGGCGGAAGTGTCGAAGGGGAGGGGAGCTCCTGGGACCTGCGTGCTGCAGAAAGGCGGGAGGGGGGTGGAAGCTTGGCGGCCTTCTCCCCAGAGGGGGGATGCGTCGGAGGGGAGTCCAATTGCTGGGCCCAGCGGCCTCCAGCAACGCAGGAAGGGTCGGCCAGCTCGGCGGCCTTCTCCCCAGAGGGAGAGTCCGGCCTCCAGTCAGGAGATGCTGTTCGCCGAGGAGATGGAACGCCTCGAAGACTTGTCCGCGGACTCGGAGCGCCGGCACACGGAGCTCATGGCGGCAGTGGCACGGTTGCCTGAGTCCATCGATTCCCTCTCTCGGAGTGTGGCCGAGTTCGGGCCCTTAGAGGCAACCAGTCGGGTGGAATACCGGGCAGATCTGTCAGCGACTGGCCAGGTGATCAGTGGTGCCGTCCAGTCACTGGCTGCTCTGCTGCGGTCAGTGAACAGGTCAACACGGGCACTCACTGCTGCCACACTCGCTGTGTCAGCCAGGCATCGCCAGGGCACCCGGCGCGCTGCAGCAGCACAGCGGTCTGTCCCTCGGCAGATTGGTGCGCATGCTGCAGTGCTGGCCCGTGCGAGTGCCAGTGTCTCAGGCGACCAGCGAGCGCCTGCCATCCGCCAGCTTGCCGCCATTCCTCCAGCCGCCACTGCCACTCCCCCAGTGGAGCTGCCAGGAGCTGCTGCAGTGACTGATGCTGGCCAGCCACAGCTGCAGCAATCAACAGCCGCCCGCTCGACGGCCAGACCTCGACTAGGCCGACCCCCAAGGGCTTCTGCCGTCACGACATGTGCCCCTCAGGAGCCTGCCCCCAGCCTTGCAGCAGCCAATGGCCTTACTTTGAGGCGGAGCAGCAGGGCGGGCAGGGGCCACCCAAAGATGGCCAAGGCATCGCCCTAGCGGGCCAAATAGTCGAATGTGTGGCCATTTGTGTTTGTTTCTTGAGGCCGAGAATTGGATGTTTGTTTTTTGAAGGCCGATGATGTGATGTTTGTTTTTGACGAAGGCCGAGGATGACGGCCATTTTAGTTGCCCTATTTTGTTAATCCTCTCCAGGTTGTGGGAGCGAGTAATGTGTTTGAGTGTTTTTTGGGGGTTTCGTCTGTTTTTGGTTTTCATGTGGGAAGGGCCCAGAGTTTGTACAATAAAGCATTTTATTTATTCACATTGTCCATGTTTGATCTTTGAAGTGTTTGTTGCCTTAACCGGCTGAGGGCTTGCGGAGCGGCTGCAATCATGTTCTTTCATTGGCACAAGCCATTCCCTGACAGGGGGCCTAGAAGTGACGTTCAATAAGCCGCCGACGGGCGGCCCTTGGACCTTGTGCGTCCCTCCTGGGCTGGTACTCCTCGTCCTCGTCATCCTCATGCTCCTCCTGCTCCTCCTCCTGAGGTGGTGGACCAACGTGAGGTGGCAGTGCCTGAGTCCTGCGGATAGCCAGGTTGTACAGCATGCAGCAAACGACGACGAATTGGGAGACTCGATCCTGCGAATACTGGAGGGCTCCCCCGGAGCGATCGAGACAGCGGAACCGTTGCTTGAGCACGCCGATTGTTTGTTCTATGAGGTTCCTCGTCGCTTGATGGCTCTCGTTGTATGCCTCTTCAGCAGGGGTCGTGGGCGCGCGGAGCGGGGTCATGAGCCAGGTACACAAAGGATAGCCTTTGTCCCCGATAAGCCATCCTCTTGGGGGAGGCTGTGCCTGGAACATGTCAGCCACAGTTGTCTGTCGCAGGATAAAGGCATCGTGGCTGCTGCCTGGAAAGCGGGCATTGACAGCTAGGATGCGCTGCCTGTGGTCACACACCAGCTGTACATTGAGGGAATGGTAGCCCTTCCGGTTGCGGTACTCCTCGGCATGCTCAAGAGGTGCCCGCAAAGCCACATGCGTGCAGTCAATGGCGCCCTGCACCATGGGGAAGCCCGCTATTCTTGCAAACCCCACTGCACGCTGCTGCTGCTTGTCCAGGGTCATGGGGAAGGAGATGAATTGATGTCTCCTTGTGAAAAGGGCTTCGGTCACCTGGCGGATGCAGCAATGCACGGCGAACTGGGAGATGTTAGCGATGTCCCCAGTAGCGGATTGGAAGGAGCTGGAGGCATAGAAGTTGAGAGCCACCGTCACCTTCACTGCCACCGACAGAGACGTCCTGCGCATCAGCTGTGGCTGCAGATCTCTCTGAAGCAGCCGGCAGATGTCTGCAACCACCTCCCTTCGGAATCGCAGCCTCCTAACACACATCGCGGCAGACATGGTCAGATAGGAGGTCTGCTGGCGGTATACCCTGCGTGGGTAAGGCCTCAGTTGGCGATGCCTGTTGCCCCCTCTGCGTCTAGCCAGGGCTGCCACTCTCTCACGGCGTCTGTAAGCCCTTCTGGCATAAGGCTGAAATTCAGCGTTGCCACCCAATGCAGCCCCCATTATATGCTGGCAAACACTGAGCTCTGAATGAAGGCAAAGATAATTGGTAAGCTCTGGCCTGAGTGATGTGCCTCAATAATTCCGAGACTCGAAGTTAGCAGAACAAAACAAGGCTTTTATTAACTTAGAACGTAACACGTAAGCGAGAGAGATGTCTTCCTTCTGGAGGCTGAGGCCAGACTGAGCCAGCCTACAAACGGGGCCAGGTATGGGTGGAGCCCTACACACAGCACATTCCAGCACATTCCAGTATACAATACAGCACATTCCAGTACACAATACAATGAGGTCTGGGGGAAGGGAAATGGCACTGAAACCGATCTCAGTCACAGGCAGTGATGATGATGAATATTTCATCACATTCACCCCTTCTATAGATTTAGTCTGTTCGGGGGTTTGATAGTCCTCTGCGACCGATGTGGCTGTTGCGGTGCCGCGGGTGTCGGCTGGGTGTCCCCGGTAGCCTCCTGGGTCTCTGCCGGGGGTGCCGCCAGGGTTGTTGAAGGGGTAGTTGGTGGGGGTGCCGTTGGTCGGTGTTCTTCCGGGGGTGATGAAAGAGTAGTGGGTGGGTAAGAGTTGCTGTGATCGTCGTTGCCGCTATTGCCATGGTTGTTGTCGATGCCGGCTGGGGCGACGTCTTTTATGGACACAGTGTCCTCCCTTCCGTCGGCGTGCCGGACATATGCGTATTGGGGGTTGGCGTGGAGTAGGCGTACTGGCTCCACGAGAGGGTCCGTCTTGTGGCCCCTCACATGCCTTCGCACGAGTACTGGACCTGGGGTGGAGAGCCATGACGGCATGGATACGCCTGAGGTGGATTTCCGGGGAAAGACAAACATTCGTTCATGGGGCGTGGTATTAGTGGCCGTACACAATAGCGACCGTATCGAATGGAGCACATCCGAGAGGACTTCCTGCCAGCGGGAGATAGGGAGGCCCTTGGTCCTTAGAGCTAGAGTGACTGCTTTCCATACTGTCCCGTTCTCTCGCTCCACTTGGCCGTTACCCCGGGGGTTGTAGCTGGTGGTACGGCTCGTGGCGATCCCCCTGGACAGCATGTACTGGCGTAGCTCTTCACTCATGAAGGACGCCCCCCCTATCCGTATGGATGTAGCTCGGCATACCGAGCAGGCAGAACAGGCTGTTGAGGCATTTAATGACCGTGGCGCTGGTCATGTCTGGGCAGGGGAAGGCGAATGGGAACCGGGAGTATTCGTCCACAATGTTCAGGAAGTAAACATTGCGGTCGACGGACGGGAGGGGGCCCTTGAAATCTAAGCTGAGCCGCTCAAAGGGCCGTGTGGCTTTGATTAAGTGGGCTCTATCTGGGCGGTAGAACCGAGGCTTGCACTCAGCGCAAGTGCGGCAGTTCCTGGTCAGGGACCGAACTTCCTCAATCGAGTAGGGTAAGTTACGGGACTTTATGAAGTGGAACAGCCGCGTGACCCCTGGGTGGCAGAGGTCGTTGTGGAGGGTCTGTAGCCGATCCCCGGTGGCGCTGGCACACATCCCTCATGAGAGGGCGTCAGGGGATTCGTTAAGGGCCCCTGGCCGGTAAATGATGTCGTACTCGAAGGTGGAGAGCTCGATCCGCCACCTAAGAATCTTATCATTTTTAATCTTCCCCCTCTGTTTATTATTGAACATAAACGCTACCGACCGCTGGTCGGTAAGTAGGGTGAAGCGTTTGCCGGCTAGGTAGTGGCGCCAGTGGCGCACTGCCTCCACGATGGCTTGGGCCTCCTTTTCCACGGAGGAGTGTCTGATCTCGGGCCCTTGGAGGGTCCTCGAGAAGAAAGCTACGGGCCGCCCCGCCTGGTTGAGGGTGGCCGCCAAGGCGAAGTCAGACGCATCACTTTCCACTTGAAATGGAGTGTTCTCGTCCACTGCCTGTAGCGTGGCCCGCTCAATATCCTGCTTAATGCTTTTGAAGGCGGCGTGGGCCTCAGCAGAGAGCGGGAAAGAAGATGCTTTCAAGAGGGGGCGGGCTTTGTCGGAGTAGCTGGGGACCCATTGGGAATAATAAGAAAATAACCCCAGGCACCTTTTCAGGGCTTTGGGAGTGTTGGGCAGGGGCAGCTCCCGTAGGGGGCGCAATCAGTCGGGGTCTGGTCCGATTTCCCCATTCTCCACCACGCTGCCTAGTATGCAGAGGCGCGTGGTGTTGTAAACGCACTTGTCCTCGTTGTAGGTGAGGTTGAGTTTTTGTGCGGTTTCCAGGAACCTCTCGAGGTTCGAGTCGTGATCCTGCTGATTGTGGCCGCAGATGGTGACGTTGTCGAGGTAGGGGAAGGTTGCCTGCAAGTGGTGGTCGTCGACCATGCGGTCCATCTCCCTCTGGAAGACCGAGACCCCATTCGTCACCCCAAAGGGGACTCTGAGGAATTGGTAGAGGCGTCCGTTCGCCTCGAAGGCGGTGTACGGGCGGTCCTCTGGTCTGATAGGGAGCTGGTGGTACGCTGACTTGAGGTCAATGGTGGAGAACACCCGGTATTGGGCGATTTGGTTCACCATTTCTGATATGCGGGGTAGCGGGTAGGCGTCTAGTAGGGTGTACCTGTTGATCGTTTGACTATAGTCGATCACCATCCATTTCTTCTCGCTACCCCTTACCACTACCACTTGGGCGCGCCACGGGCTGTTGCTGCGTTCAATAATGCGCTCTTTCAGGAGCCTGTCTACCTCGGTCGCGATAAACCGCCTGTCCTCCCAGCTGTACCTCCTGCTTTTGGTCGCTATTGGCCGGCAGTTAGGGGTAAGGTTCGCGAATAGCGAAGGCGGCTTTACCTTCAGGGTAGCCAGACCGCACACTGTGAGGGGCGGCTGGGACCCACCGTACTTGAGCGTGATGCTTTGGTGGTTGCACTGGAAATCCAGGCCCAAGATCACGCTCGCACATAGGTTCTTCATGATTAATACTTTAAAATTATCATATACAGTTCCGTTAACGCACAATTGTACCGTGCAGTAACCCAGAATGGTCGATGTCTGGGTTTTGTCAGCCATAGAGATGGTACCCTGAGTAGGGACCACCTTTAGGGAGAGTTGTTGTGCCAGTTCTGGGTGGATAAAGCTCTCCGTGCTTCCACTGTCAATTAAGCATTTAACCCGGCACCCGTTTACCTCGATGTCCACCATTGATCTGGATAGCGGGTGCGGCCTGGTCTGGTCCACTGTGACCGATGCCACTGTAGGGCCCTGATCGATACAAGATGGCGTCCACGCTGTCTGCTCACAAGATGGCGGACCCCACGAGGTCGGGCAAGATGGCGTCCAAGATGGCCGCTCCCACGGCGCACACGCGGCGGTGGCGGGTTTTCCGGCGGTTGGTTTTCCGGCGGGGTTCCCTCTGCACACCTTCCCGAAGTGCCCCTTCTTACCGCACTTAAAGCAGGTGGTGCCTTTCGCCGGGCACAGATTTCTGGTGTGCTTTGGCTGCCCGCAGAAGTAGCAGTTGGGTCCCTGACACGTCGCGCCTGTCGTAGGGCTTCTGGGGGGAGAGCGGGGCCCAGCCGGTGTCGGGCTGTCGGGCGGGGAAGATGCCTTCCAAGATAGCGGCGCCCTCGGTGCACACGTGGCGGCGTGGATGGCGCGGGCTGAAGAGTAGGCGTCCGAGTTTCTCTGGGCCACATCCAGGGATCGCGCGGTGTCCGCAGCCTGTTTCAGGTCCAACCCCGTTTTTTCCAGCAGTCTTTGCCGGATGTAAGTGGAGCTGAGGCCTGTGATGAAGGCATCGCGAACAAGCTCGTCAGTGTACACTGCGGCTTTTACATCTCGGCACTTGCAGTCTTTGCCAAGCATTTTCAGGGTGCTTAGGAACTCCTCCACCGATTCCCCAGGTCGCTGTGCGCGGGTAGCGAGCAGGTGCCTAGCATACACCTCATTCGTAGGCTGCTGGTAATGCGCCTTTAAGATGTCGCAGGCGGCCAGGTATGTCTCGGCGTCTTGGATGAGGGGGTAAACCCGGTGGCTTACCCAATTCCGCAGAATTCCGAGTCTCATCCTCGCAGCGTCCGTAGCGTCTTTGACGGCCGCGGAATTGTCCAGGAAGAATTCCATACACTCAAACCAGTGTCCGAAGCGTGCTGATGCGTCCGGAGCATGTTGATCCAAATCCAAACGTTCGGGTTTCAGGAGTTGATCCATAGTGTTGAAAAATAGACTGAGCCAGCCTACAAACGGGGCCAGGTATGGGCGGAGCCCTGCACACAGCACATTCCAGTATACAATACAGCACATTCCAGTACACAATACAATGAGGTCTGGGGGAAGGGAAATGGCACTGAAACCGATCTCAGTCACAGGCAGTGATGATGATGAATATTTCATCACACTGAGCCAAAAATACCTGTCCAAGTGTTGGTCCAAACCAGTAAACTCTCCTCCTTGGTCTCTGTCCAAAAAACCATTGCACAAGAGTGAATGCTGCAAAATGGCTGGCCTTTATACTGCTGGGTAAGTGCCCTTTAATTTGCGCTCCCCGCGGCCCGGCTGGCCTGTGTACCGTTCCACTTCACAGTCGCTCGGGCCGCCCGGCGCACAATGGGCCGGCGCGAGTGAAGTTCCGGTTTGGGGCGCACAAAGGGCGTTGCACTATTAAATGACGTCATGATCTGCGCGTGCAGCAGGGCGCGCGCTAAGACTTTGCGCCGGCGCTAAATGTGTCCTGAAGTTGGGGAGAGGCGCAGATCGCGCTGCGCCCGGGCGATAAGCGCCTAGCGCTCGAGATCTACTCCTCCTAAGGCGCTAACGGCTGGCGCGCCCAACTGAATTTCTAGGCCAGATATTCTACACTCCAATACAGAACAGGAATAGAGAGTCTACACTTGAATACAAAGCAGGAAACATAGAAACATAGAAGATAGGAGCAGGAGTAGGCCATTCGGCCCCTCGAGTCTGCTCCGCCATTCAATGAGATCATGGCTGATCATCCAAATTCAGTACCCTGTTCCTGCCTTCTCCCATATCCCTTGATCCCTTTAGCCTTAAGAAATATATCCAACTCCTTCTTGAATATATTTAATGAACTGGCCTCTACTGCCTTCTGTGGTAGAGAATTCCACAGGTTCACCACTCTCTGGGTGAAGAAATTCCTCCTCATCTCAGTCCTAAATGGCTTACCCGTTATCCTTAGACTGTGACCCCTGGTTCTGGACCCCCGGCCATCGGAAACATCCTTCCTGCATCTAGTCTGTCCAGGGCTGACAGAATTTTATAGGTTTCGATGAGATCCCCTCTCAATCTTCTAAACTCCAGTGAGTATAAGCCCAATCGACACAATCTCTCCTCATACGTCATTCCTGCCATCCCAGGTATCAGCCTGGTGAATCTTCGCTGCACTCCTTCCATGGCAAGAACGTCCTTCCTCAGATAAGGCGACCAAAACTGCACACAATACTCAAGGTGCGGTCTCACCAAGGCCCTGTACAACTGCAGCAAGACATCCATTTTCCTGTACTCGAACCCTCTTGCTACGAAGGCCAACATACCATTTGCCTTCTTAACCGCCTGCTGCACCTGCATGCTTACCTTCAGCGACTGGTGCACAAGAACACCCATGTCTCTTTGCACTTCCCCTTCTCCCAATCTATTGCCATTCAAATAATAATCTGCCTTCCTGTTTTTGCCACCAAAGTGGATAACCTCACATTTATCCACATTATAGTGCATTTGCCATGTTTCTGCCCAATCACCCAACCTGTCCAAATCGTACTGGAGTTTCACGACATCCTCCTCACAGCATACCCTCCCACCCAGCTTTGTGTCGTCTGCAAATTTGGAGAGATTACATCCAATTCCCTCGTCCAGATCATTAATATATATTGTGAGCAGCTGGGGTCCTAGGTCCGATTCTTGCGGTACCCCACTAGTCACTGCCTGCCACTCGGAAAATGACCCATTTATTCCAACTCTTTGCTTTCTATCCACCAACCAGTTCTCTATCCAAGTCAATGCCTTGGCCCCAATCCCATGTGCCTTAATTTTGCAAGCTAATCTCTTATGCGGGACCTTATCGAAAGCCTTCTGAAAGTCCAAATACACCACATCCACTGGTTCTCCCTTATCTATTTTACCAGTTACACCCTCAAAAAATTCTAGTAGATTAGTCAAGCACGATTTACTTTTCGTAAATCCATGTTGACTTTGTCCGATCCTGTCACTGCTTTCCAAGTGCTCTGCTATTACATCTTTTATAATGGACTCTAGCATTTTCCCCACTACCGATGTCAAGCTTACTGGTCTATAATTCCCTGCTTTTTCTCTACCCTCTTTTTTGAATAGTGGGGTAACATTAGCTATCCTCCAATCCATGGGAACTGTTCCAGAGTCTATCGAGTTCTGGAAGATGACCAGCAATGCATCTACTATTTCTAGGGCCACTTCCTTAAGTACCCTAGGATGTAGATTATCAGGCCCTGGGGATTTATCGGCCTTCAGTCCCATCAATTTTCCTAACACCATTTCCTTACAAATACTGATTTCTTTCAGTTCCACCCTTTCATCAGATCCTATGTTCCCCGACACCTCTGGGAGGTTATTTGTATCCTCCTTTGTGAAGACAGAACCAAAATGTGTATTTAGTTGGTCTGCCATTTCTTTGTTCCCCATTATAAATTCCCCTGATTCTGACTGCAAGGGACCTACGCTTGACTTCACCAATCTTTTTCTCTTCACATATCTATAAAAGCTTTAACAGTCAGTTTTTATGTTCCCTAAAAGCTTACTCTCATATTCTATTTTCCCCTTCTTAATTAATCCCTTTTTCCTCCTTTGTGAATCCTAAACTGCTCCAAATCCTCAGGATTATTGCTTTTTCTGGCCAATTTATATGTCCTCTCTTGGATCTTATGCTATCCCTAATTTCCCTTGTTAGCCACGGTTGAGTCACCTTTTTGTTTTATTTTTACGCCAAACTGGGATGAACAAATTCTGTAGCTCATCCATTCGGTCTTTGAATGTTTGCCATTGCCTAGCCACCATCAACCCTTTGAGTGCCATTCCCCAATCAATCCTACCCAACTCGCTCCTCAGACCATCGTAGTTTCCTTTATTTAAATTGAGGACCCTAGTCTCTGAGTCAACTACTTCATTCTCCATCTTAATGAAGAATTCGATCATATTACGATCGCTCCGACCCAAGGGGCCTCGTACCACAAGATTGCTAATTAATCCTTTCTCGTTACATAATACCCAGTCTAAGATGGCCTGATCTCTGGTTGGTTCCTCGACATATTGGTCCAGGAAACCATCCCGTAAACACTCCAGGAATTCCTCCTCCACAATATTGTTACTAATTTGGTTGCCCCAATCTATATGTAGATTAAAGTCACCCATGATGACTGCCGTGCCCTTATTGCACGCTTCTTTAATTTCCCTTTTAATGCCATCCCCAACCTCTGCCTTACTGTTGGGAGGTCTATATACCACTCCCACTAATGTTTTTTTCCCCTTAGTATTTCTCAATTCTACCCATACAGATTCTACATCATCAGAGCTAATGTCCTTCATTACAACTGTATTAATCCCTTCTTTAACCAGTAATGCTACCCCACCTCCCTTTCCTTTTTGCCTATCTTTCCTGAATATCGAATACCCCTGGATGTTGAGTTCCCAGTCTTGCCCATCCTTGAGCCATGCTTCCGTAATCCCAACCAAATCATCTCCGTTTAGCTCTATTTGCGCAGCCAATTCGCCCACCTTATTACAAATGCTCCTCGCATTAAGACACAAAACCTTCAGGCTTGTTTTTTTAACACACTTAGACCTATTAGAATTATTATTTACTGTGGCCACGTTTGATTTAAACCGTTGATTTCTCTGACTGCCACTTTTGTTTTTCTCCTTTCCTCTGTCTCCCTGCTCAGGTTCCCAATCCCCTGCTATTTTAGTTTAAACCCCCCCTAACAGTGCTAGCAAACCTCCCGGCAAGGATATTTGTCCCATTCTGGTTCAGGTGCAACCCGTCCGACTTGTACAAGTCCCGCCTTCCCCAGAAGCAGGCCCATGGATCCAGGAAACGAAAGCCCTCCCTCCTGCACCAACTCTTTAGCCACGCATTCATCTGCTCTATCCTCCGATTCCTATACTCACTAGCACGTGGCACTGGAAGTAATCCAGTAATGCTACCCCACCTCCCTTTCCTTTTTGCCTATCTTTCCTGAATATCGAGAATAGAGAGTATACACTCCAATAAAGAATAAGAAGAGAGAGGGTACAGTCCAAATACAGAACAGAATAGAGTCTACACTCCAATAGAGAAAAGGAATAGAGTCTACAGCCGAATACAGAACTGGAATAGAGAGTCTACACTCCAATACAGAACAGGAATAGAGAGTCTACACCCCAATACAGAACACGAATAGAGAGTCTACACTCCAATACGGAACAGGAATAGAGAGTCTGCACTCCAATACAGAACAGGAATAGAGAGTCTACACTCCAATACAGAACAGGAATAGAGAGTCTACACTCCAATACAGAACAGGAATACAGAGTCTACACTCCAATACAGAACAAGAATAGAGTCTACACTCCAATACAGAACAGGAATAGAGAGTCTACACTCCAATAGAGAACAGGAATAGAGAGTCTACACTCCAATACAGAACAGGAATAGAGAGTCTACACTCCAATACAGAACAGGAATAGAGAGTCTACACTCCAATAGAGAACAGGAATAGAGAGTCTACACTCCAATAGAGAACAGGAATAGAGAGTCTACACTCCAATACAGAAGAGGAATAGAGAGTCTACACTCCAATACAGAACAGGAATAGAGAGTCTACACCCCAATACGGAACATGAATAGAGAGTCTACACTCCAATACAGAACAGGAATAGAGAGTCTACACTCCAATACAGAACAGCAATAGAGAGTCTACACTCCAATACAGAACAGGAATAGATTCTGCACTCCAATACAGAACAGGAATAGAGAGTCTACACTCCAATACAGAACAGGAATAGAGGCCTAGAAATTGGATTTTGGCTTAGCCAGGGCTTTAGCGCCGGAAATTAGTGCCGGCGCTAAGTCCCCTGCGCGCGCCAAAAATTCAGTGGCGCCGCGCCCAAACGGCTGCCGGCGCTACTGAAGGGTCTTAGCGCCTGGAAAAGGGCGCTAACTGCCGTTTCGCGCCGCAGTTCCGGCGCTGCGGCACCCGATGCAGTGCGGCAGGCTGAAGAAGTGCAGGCCTCCTCCTTCCGTTAAGGAGGAGCTGCCTGCACCCGGCCGCGGCCCGCGCAAATCTGCTTAAAAATGAGCCCAGCACCTCGGACAAGTGCCGGGCTTGCATCTGTTCCGGGGGGGGCGGGGAGAGAAGTCCGGGGAGGGAGCGGCGGGCAGGCGGCCGGTGGGAAAGCGTCCGGCCGCCGCGGGGCCTTTAATGCGCCGGCGCTAACTGCAGTAAGGCACCTCTGACAAAACGCTGGTTGCGGCTGCCACGGGCGAGGCGGCCGCAACTCAATTTCGGAGTTCGGGCGGGTTACCACGGCAACCGGGACGCTGCGCACACCGATGACGTCATCGGTGCCAGCGCAGCGCTACCGGAGCAACGCCGATTTAGGGCCCCAGGGAATTTCACTACTGGCCATAACTCCGGCGCAAGGCCCTCTAGCGCCTCATTAAGGCTACTGAATTTTCAGCCGAGAGAGTCTACACTTGAATACAAAGCAAGAAACATAGAAACATAGAAGATAGGAGCAGGAGTAGGCCATTCGGCCCCTCGAGCCTGCTCCGCCATTCAATGAGATCATGGCTGATCATCCAAATTCAGTACCCTGTCCCTGCTTTCTCCCCATATCCCTTGATCCCTTTAGCCTTAAGAAATATATCTAACACCTTCTTGAATATATTTAATGAATTGGCCTCTACTGCCCTCTGTGGTAGAGAATTCCACAGGTTCACCACTCTCTGGGTGAAGAAATTCCTCCTCATCTCAGTCCTAAATGGCTTACCCCTTATCCTTAGACTATGACCCCTGGTTCTGGACCCCCGGCCATCGGAAACATCCTTCCAGCATCTAGTCTGTCCAGGCCTGACAGAATTTTATAGGTTTCGATGAGATCCCCTCTCAATCTTCTAAACTCCAGTGAGTATAAGCCCAATCGACACAATCTCTCCTCATACGTCATTCCTGCCATCCCAGGTATCAGCCTGGTGAATCTTCGCTGCACTCCCTCCATGGCAAGAACGTCCTTCCTCAGATAAGGTGACCAAAACTGCACACAATACTCAAGGTGTGGTCTCACCAAGGCCCTGTACAACTGTAGCAAGACATCCATTTTCCTGTACTCGAACCCTCTTGCTACGAAGGCCAACATACCATTTGCCTTCTTAACCGCCTGCTGCACCTGCATGCTTACCTTCAGCGACTGGTGCACAAGACACCCAGGTCTCTTTGCAATTCCCCTTCTCCCAATCTATTGCCATTCAAATAATAATCTGCCTTCCTGTTTATGCCACCAAAGTGGATAACCTCACATTTATCCACATTATAGTGCATTTGCCATGTTTCTGCCCAATCACCCAACCTGTCCAAATTGTACTGGAGTTTCACGACATCCTCCTCACAGCATACCCTCCCACCCAGCTTTGTGTCGTCTGCAAATTTGGAGATATTACATCCAATTCCCTCGTCCAGATCATTAATATATATTGTGAACAGCTGGGGCCCTAGGACCGATTCTTGCGGTACCCCACTAGTCACTGCCTGCCACTCGGAAAATGACCCGTTTATTCCACTCTTTGCTTTCTGTCTGCCAACCAGTTCTCTATCCAAGTCAATGCCTTGGCCCCAATCCCATGTGCCTTAATTTTGCACGCTAATCTCTTATGCGGGACCTTATCGAAAGCCTTCTGAAAGTCCAAATACACCACATCCACTGGTTCTCCCTTATCTATTTTACCAGTTACATCCTCAAAAAATTCCAGTAGATTAGTCAAGCACAATTTACCTTTTGTAAATCCATGTTGACTTTGTCCGATCCTGTCACTGCTTTCCAAGTGCTCTGCTATTACATCTTTTATAATGGACTCTAGCATTTTCCCCACTACCGATGTCAGGCTTACTGGTCTATAATTCCCCGCTTTTTCTCGACCACCTTTTTTGAATAGTGGGGTAACATTAGCTATCCTCCAATCCATGGGAACTGTTCCAGAGTCTATCGAGTTCTGGAAGATGACCAGCAATGCATCTACTATTTCTAGGGCCACTTCCTTAAGTACCCTAGGATGTAGATTATCAGGCCCTGGGGATTTATCGGCCTTCAGTCCCATCAATTTTCCTAACACCATTTCCTTACAAATACTGATTTCTTTCAGTTCCACCCTTTCATCAGATCCTATGTTCCCCGACACCTCTGGGAGGTTATTTGTATCCTCCTTTGTGAAGACAGAACCAAAATGTGTATTTAGTTGGTCTGCCATTTCTTTGTTCCCCATTATAAATCCCCCTGATTCTGACTGCAAGGGACCTACGCTTGACTTCACCAATCTTTTTCTCTTCACATATCTATAAAAGCTTTAACAGTCAGTTTTTATGTTCCCTAAAAGCTTACTCTCATATTCTATTTTCCCCTTCTTAATTAATCCCTTTTTCCTCCTTTGTGAATCCTAAACTGCTCCAAATCCTCAGGATTATTGCTTTTTCTGGCCAATTTATATGTCCTCTCTTGGATCTTATGCTATCCCTAATTTCCCTTGTTAGCCACGGTTGAGTCACCTTTATTGTTTTATTTTTACGCCAAACTGGGATGAACAAATTCTGTAGCTCATCCATTCGGTCTTTGAATGTTTGCCATTGCCTAGCCACCATCAACCCTTTGAGTGCCATTCCCCAATCAATCCTACCCAACTCGCTCCTCAGACCATCGTAGTTTCCTTTATTTAAATTGAGGACCCTAGTCTCTGAGTCAACTACTTCATTCTCCATCTTAATGAAGAATTCGATCATATTATGATCGCTCCGACCCAAGGGGCCTCGTACAACAAGATTGCTAATTAATCCTTTCTCGTTACATAATACCCAGTCTAAGATGGCCTGATCTCTGGTTGGTTCCTCGACATATTGGTCCAGGAAACCATCCCGTAAACACTCCAGGAATTCCTCCTCCACAGTATTGTTACTAATTTGGTTGCCCCAATCTATATGTAGATTAAAGTCACCCATGATGACTGCCGTGCCCTTATTGCACGCTTCTTTAATTTCCCTTTTAATGCCATCCCCAACCTCTGCCTTACTGTTGGGAGGTCTATATACCACTCCCACTAATGCTTTTTTCCCCTTAGTATTTCCCAATTCTACCCATACAGATTCTACATCATCAGAGCTAATATCCTTCATTACAATTGTATTAATCCCTTCTTTAACCAGTAATGCTACCCCACCTCCCTTTCCTTTTTGCCTATCTTTCCTGAATATCGAATACCCTGGATGTTGAGTTCCCAGTCTTGGCCATCCTTGAGCCACGTTTCCGTAATCCCAACCAAATCATCTCCGTTTACCTCTATTTGCGCAGCCAATTCGCCCACCTTATTACAAATGCTCCTCGCATTAAGACACAAAGCCTTCAGGCTTGTTTTTTTAACACTCTTAGACCTATTAGAATTATTATTTACTGTGGCCACGTTTGATTTAAACCGTTGATTTCTCTGACTGCCACTTTTGTTTTTCTCCTTTCCTCTGTCTCCCTGCTCAGGTTCCAAATCCCCTGCCATTTTAGTTTAAACCCCCCCTAACAGTGCTAGCAAACCTCCCCGCAAGGATATTTGTCCCGTTCTGGTTCAGGTGCAACCCGTCCGACTTGTACAAGTCCCAACTTCCCCAGAAGCAGGCCCAGTGATCCAGGAAACTAAAGCCCTCCCTCCTGCACCAACTCATTAGCCACGCATTCATCTGCTCTATCCTCCTAATCCTATACTCACTAGCACGTGGCACCGGGAGTAATCAAGTAATGCTACCCCACCTCCCTTTCCTTTTTGCCTATCTTTCCTGAATATTGAGAATAGAGAGTATACACTCCAATAAAGAATAAGAAGAGAGAGGGTACAGTCCAAATACAGAACAGAATAGAGTCTACACTCCAATAGAGAAAAGGAATAGAGTCTACAGCCAAATACAGAACTGGAATAGAGAGACTACACCCCAATACAGAACAGGAATAGAGAGTCTACCCTCCAATACAGAACAGGAATAGAGAGTCTACACTCCATTACAGAACAGGAATAGAGAGTCTACACTCCAATACAGAACAGGAATAGAGAGTCTACACTCCAATACAGAACAGGAATAGAGAGTCTACACTCCAATACAGAACAGGAATAGAGAGTCTGCACTCCAATACAGAACAGGAATAGAGAGTCTACACTCCATTACAGAACAGGAATAGAGAGTCTACACTCCAATACAGAACAGGAATAGAGAGTCTACACTCCAATACAGAACAGGAATAGAGAGTCTACACTCCAATACAGAACAGGAATAGAGAGTCTACACTGCAATACAGAAGAGGAATAGAGAGTCGACACTCCAATACAGAACAGGAATAGAGAGTCTACACTCCAATACAGAACAGGAACAGAGAGTCTACACTGCAATACAGAACAGGAATAGAGGGGGAAAAATCAGTTGGTTGCGCCACCCGTTAGCGCCTTAAGAGGGCGCTAAGTGGGGCGCAAACCAACTAGCGCCTCGGCGCGGCAGTGCCCACGCCTCCCGCCAAATTCAGCGGGAGGTCAGTGGTGGCGCTGACTGTTAGCACTGCGCCGCTGACGATGACATCATCGGTGTGCGCAGCGCTCCGCTCACGCCCCGGCCGCGATCTTCGGGTGCGCCCCCTGATTTACCGCCGGACGCTATGTCCGACAGGTTCAGGGTGGTTTACCTGCGGCCGGGGCGGCGCAAATTAAAGGCGAGGTGCGGGGCGGCCATTTTTGTTGTTGGCCGCCTGCCTGTACCTGCCTGTGCTCCCGTCCCCGCCATCCGGAACCCCCCCCCCAACCCGCGGAGTGCCGGCTGCGCTCCAAGAGCCCGGCACTTCTCTTGGGTGCCAGGTTCTATTGCCTGCATTCCCGATCCCAGGGGGCCCAGCTGGGCCCCAGATCACGCTGCACAACGCCCCTCCCGTTTAAGAAGGGGAGGAAGGCCTGCAATACCGCAGCGCGATGTGCCGCAGCGTGTGGTGCTGCGGCACGTAGCACCACGATGTTCACTCACAGCGCCCCAAGAGGGAGGCGGAGCGCCTCCAGTAGCACTCCACTTCCATTTGGGGTGCAACCGGCCAATTTCCGGCGCATGGGCGCTAATTTTTAGCGCCCCAAACGGGGCTATACTGAATTTCTCCCCGAGAGTGTCTACACTCCAATCCAGAACAGCAATAGAGAGTCTACACTCCAATACAGAACAAGAATAGAGAGTCTACACTCCAATACAGAACAGGAATAGAGAGTCTACACTCCAATACAGAACAGGAATAGAGAGTCTACACTCCAATACAGAACAGGAATAGAGAGTCTACACTCCAATACAGAACAGGAATAGAGAGTCTACACTCCAATACAGAACAGGAATAGAGAGTCTACACTCCAATACAGAACAGGAATAGAGAGTCTACACTCCAATACAGAACAGGAATAGAGAGTCTACACTCCAATACAGAATAGGAATAGAGAGTCTACACTCCAATACAGAACAGGAATAGAGAGTCTACACTCCAATACAGAACAAGAATAGAGAGTCTACACTCCAATACAGTACAGGAATAGAGAGTCTACACTCCAATACAGAACAGGAATAGAGAGTCTGCACTCCAATGCAGAACAGGAATAGAGAGTCTACACTCCAATACAGAACAGGAATAGAGAGTCTACACTCCAATACAGAACAGGAATAGAGAGTCTACACTCCAATACAGAACAGGAATAGAGAGTCTACACTCCAATACAGAACAGGAATAGAGAGTCTACACTCCAATACGGAACAGGAATAGAGAGTCTACACTCCAATACAGAACAGGAATAGAGAGTCTACACTCCAATACAGAACAGGAATAGAGAGTCCACACTCCAATACAGAACAGGAATAGAGAGTCTACACTCCAATACAGAACAGGAATAGAGAGTCTACACTCCAATACAGAACGGGAATAGAGACTCTACACTCCAATACAGAACGGGAATAGAGAGTCTACACTCCAATACAGAACAGGAATAGAGAGTCTTCACTCCAATACAGAACAGGAATAGAGAGTCTGCACTGCAATACAGAACAGGAATAGAGAGTCTACACGCCAATACAGAACAGCAATAGAGAGTCTACACTCCAATACAGAACAGGAATAGAGAGTCTACACTCCAATACAGAACGGGAATAGAGACTCCACACTCCAATACAGAACGGGAATAGAGAGTCTACACTCCAATACAGAACAGGAATAGAGAGTCTACACTCCAATACAGAACAGGAATAGAGAGTCTACACTCCAATACAGAACAAGAATAGAGAGTCTACACCCCAATACAGAACAGGAATAGAGAGTCTACACTCCAATACAGAACAAGAATAGAGAGTCTACACCCCAATACAGAACAGGAATAGAGAGTCTACACTCCAATACAGAACAGGAATAGAGAGTCCACACTCCAATACAGAACAGGAATAGAGAGTCTACTCTCCAATACAGAACAAGAATAGAGAGTCTACACTCCAATACAGAACCGGAATAGAGAGTCTACACTCCAATACAGAACAGGAATAGAGAGTCTACACTCCAATACAGAACAGGAATAGAGAGTCTACACTCCAATACAGAACAGGAATAGAGAGTCTACACTCCAATACAGAACAGGAATAGAGAGTCTACACTCCAATACAGAACAGGAATAGAGAGTCCACACTCCAATACAGAACAGGAATAGAGAGTCTACACTCCAATACAGAACAGGAATAGAGAGTCTACACTCCAATACAGAACAGGAATAGAGAGTCTACACTCCAATACAGAACAGGAATAGAGAGTCTACACTCCAATACAGAACAGGAATAGAGAGTCTACACTCCAATACAGAACGGGAATAGAGAGTCTACACTCCAATACAGAACAGGAATAGAGAGTCTACACTCCAATACAGAACAGGAATAGAGAGTCTACACTCCAATACAGAACAAGAATAGAGAGTCTACACCCCAATACAGAACAGGAATAGAGAGTCTACACTCCAATACAGAACAAGAATAGAGAGTCTACACCCCAATACAGAACAGGAATAGAGAGTCTACACTCCAATACAGAACAGGAATAGAGAGTCTACACTCCAATACAGAACAGCAATAGAGAGTCTACACTCCAATACAGAACAGGAATAGAGAGTCTACACTCCAATACAGAACAGGAATAGAGAGTCTACACTCCAATACAGAACAGGAATAGAGAGTCTACACCCCAATACAGAACAGCAATAGAGAGTCTACACTCCAATACAGAACAGGAATAGAGAGTCTACTCTCCAATACAGAACAAGAATAGAGAGTCTACACTCCAATACAGAACAGGAATAGAGAGTCTACACTCCAATACAGAACAGGAATAGAGAGTCTACACTCCAATACAGAACAGGAATAGAGAGTCTACACTCCAATACAGAACAGGAATAGAGAGTCTACACTCCAATACAGAACAGGAATAGAGAGTCTACACTCCAATACAGAACAGGAATAGATTCTACACTCCAATACAGAACAGGAATAGAGAGTCCACACTCCAATACAGAACAGGAATAGAGAGTGTACACTCCAATACAGAACAGGAATAGATTCTACACTCCAATACAGAACAGGAATAGAGAGTCTACACTCCAACACAGAACAGGAATAGAGAGTCTACACTCCAATACAGAACAGGAATAGAGAGTCTACACTCCAATACAGAACAGGAATAGAGAGTCTACACTCCAATACAGAACAGGAATAGAGAGTCTACACTACAACACAGAACAGGAATAGAGAGTCTACACTCCAATACAGAACAGGAATAGAGAGTCTACACTCCAATACAGAACAGGAATAGAGAGTCTACACTCCAATACAGAACAAGAATAGAGAGTCTACACTCCAATACAGAACAGGAATAGAGAGTCTACACTCCAATACAGAACAGGAATAGAGAGTCTACACTCCAATACAGAACAAGAATAGAGAGTCTACACTCCAATACAGAACAGGAATAGAGAGTCTACACTCCAATACAGAACAGGAATAGAGAGTCTACACTCCAATACAGAACAGAAATAGAGAGTCTACATTCCAATACAGAACAGGAATAGAGAGTCTACACTCCAATACAGAACAGGAATAGAGAGTCTACACTCCAATACAGAGCAGGAATAGAGAGTCTACACTGCAATACAGAACAGGAATAGAGAGTCTACACTCCAATACAGAACAGGAATAGAGAGTCTACACTCCAATACAGAACAGGAATAGAGAGTCTACACTCCAATAGAGAACAGGAATAGAGAGTCTACACTCCAATACAGAACAGGGTTAGAGGGTCTACATTCCAATACAGAACAGGAATAGAGAGTCTACACTCCAATACAGAACAAGAATAGAGAGTCTACACTCCAATACAGAACAAGAATAGAGAGTCTACACTCCAATACAGAACAGGAATAGAGAGTCTACACTCCAATACAGAACAAGAATAGAGAGTCTATGCTCCAATACAGAACAGCAATAGAGAGTCTACAGTCCAACACAGAACAGGAATAGAGAGTGTACACTCCAATACAGAACGGGAATAGAGAGTCTACACTCCAATACAGAACAGGAGTAGAGAGTCTACTCTCCAATACAGAACAGGAATAGAGAGTCTACACTCCAATACAGAACAAGAATAGAGAGTCTACACTCCAATACAGAACAGGAATAGAGAGTCTACACTCCAATACAGAACAGGATTAGAGAGTCTACACTCCAATAGAGAACAGGAATAGAGAGTCTACACTCCAATACAGAACAGGAATAGAGAGTCTACACTCCAATACAGAACAGGAATAGAGAGTTTACACTCCAATACAGAACAGGAATAGAGAGTCTACACTCCAATACAGAACAGGAATAGAGAGTCTACACTCCAATACAGAACAGGAATAGAGAGTCTACATTCCAATACAGAACAGGAATAGAGAGTCTACACTCCAATACAGAACAGGAATAGAGAGTCTACACTCCAATACAGAACAGTAATAGAGAGTCTACACTCCAATAGAGAACAGAATAGAGAGTCTACACTCCAATACAGAACAGGAATAGAGAGTCTACACTCCAATACAGAACAGGAATAGAGAGTCTACACTCCAATACAGAACAGGAATAGATTCTACACTCCAATACAGAACAGGAATAGAGAGTCTACACTCCAATACAGAGCAGGAATAGAGAGTCTACACTCCAATACAGAGCAGGAATAGAGAGTCTACACTCCAATACAGAACAGGAATGGAGAGTCTACACTCCAATACAGAAGAGGAACAGAGAGCCTACACTCCAATACAGAACAAGAATAGAGAGTCTACACTCCAATACAGAACAGGAATAGAGAGTCTACACTCCAATACAGAACAGGAATAGAGAGTCTACACTCCAATACAGAATAGGAATAGAGAGTCTACACTCCAATACAGAACAGGAATAGAGAGTCTACACTCCAATACAGAACAGGAATAGAGAGTCTGCACTCCAATACAGAACAGGAATAGAGAGTCTACACTCCAATACAGAATAGGAATAGAGAGTCTACACTCCAATACAGAACAAGAATAGAGAGTCTACACTCCAATACAGAACAAGAATAGAGAGTCTACACTCCAATACAGAACAGGAATAGAGAGTCTACACTCCAATACAGAATAGGAATAGAGAGTCTACGCTCCAATAGAGAACAAGAATAGAGAGTCTACACTCCAATACAGAACAGGAATAGAGAGTCTACACTCCAATACAGAATAGGAATAGAGAGTCTACACTCCAATAGAGAACAAGAATAGAGAGTCTACACTCCAATACAGAACAGGAATAGAGAGTCTACACTCCAATACAGAACAGGAATAGAGAGTCTACACTCCAATACAGAATAGGAATAGAGAGTCTACACTCCAATAGAGAACAAGAATAGAGAGTCTACACTCCAATACAGAATAGGAACAGAGAGTCTACACTCCAATACAGAACAGGAATAAAGAGTCTACACTCCAATACAGAACAGGAATAGAGAGTCTACACTCCAATACAGAACAGGAATAGAGAGTCTACACTGCAATACAGAAGAGGAATAGAGAGTCTACACTCCAATACAGAACAGGAATAGAGAGTCTACACTCCAATACAGAACAGGAATAGAGAGTCTACACTCCAATACAGAACAGGAATAGAGAGTCTACACTGCAATACAGAAGAGGAATAGAGAGTCTACACCCCAATACAGAACAGGAATAGAGAGTCTACACTCCAATACATAACAGGAATAGAGAGTCTACACTGCAATGCAGAACAGGAATAGAGAGTCTACACTGCAATACAGAACAGGAATAGAGAGTCTACACTCCAATACAGAACAGGAATAGAGAGTCTACACTCCAATACATAACAGGAATAGAGAGTCTACACTGCAATACAGAACAGGAATAGAGAGTCTACACTGCAATACAGAACAGGAATAGAGAGTCTACACTCCATTACAGAACAGGAATAGAGAGTCTACACTCCAATACAGAACAGGAATAGAGAGTCTACACTCCAATACAGAACAGGAATAGAGAGTCTACACCCCAATACAGAACAAGAATTGAGAGTCTACACTCCAATACAGAACAGCAATAGAGAGTCTACACTCAATATAGAACAGGAATAGAGAGTCTACACTCCAATACAGAACAGGAATAGAGAGTCTACACTCCAATCCAGAACAGCAATAGAGAGTCTACACTCCAATACAGAACAAGAATAGAGAGTCTACACTCCAATACAGAACAAGAATAGAGAGTCTACACTCCAATACAGTACAGGAATAGAGAGTCTACACTCCAATACAGAACAGGAATAGAGAGCCTACACTCCAATACAGTACAGGAATAGAGAGTCTACACTCCAATACAGAACAGGAATAGAGAGTCTACACTCCAATACAGAACAGGATTAGAGAGTCTACACTCCAATAGAGAACAGGAATAGAGAGTCTACACTCCAATACAGAACAGGAATAGAGAGTCTACACTCCAATACAGAACAGGAATAGAGAGTTTAGACTCCAATACAGAACAGGAATAGAGAGTCTACACTCCAATACAGAACAGGAATAGAGAGTCTACACTCCAATACAGAACAGGAATAGAGAGTCTACATTCCAATACAGAACAGGAATAGAGAGTCTACACTCCAATACAGAACAGGAATAGAGAGTCTACACTCCAATACAGAACAGTAATAGAGAGTCTACACTCCAATAGAGAACAGAATATAGAGTCTACACTCCAATACAGAACAGGAATAGAGAGTCTACACTCCAATACAGAACAGGAATAGAGAGTCTACACTCCAATACAGAACAGGAATAGATTCTACACTCCAATACAGAACAGGAATAGAGAGTCTACACTCCAATACAGACCAGGAATAGAGAGTCTACACTCCAATACAGAGCAGGAATAGAGAGTCTACACTCCAATACAGAACAGGAATGGAGAGTCTACACTCCAATACAGAAGAGGAACAGAGAGCCTACACTCCAATACAGAACAAGAATAGTGAGTCTACACTCCAATACAGAACAGGAATAGAGAGTCTACACTCCAATACAGAACAGGAATAGAGAGTCTACACTCCAATACAGAATAGGAATAGAGCGTCTACACTCCAATACAGAACAGGAATAGAGAGTCTACACTCCAATACAGAACAGGAATAGAGAGTCTACACTCCAATACAGAACAGGAATAGAGAGTCTACACTCCAATACAGAATAGGAATAGAGAGTCTACACTCCAATACAGAACAAGAATAGAGAGTCTACACTCCAATACAGAACAAGAATAGAGAGTCTACACTCCAATACAGAACAGGAATAGAGAGTCTACACTCCAATACAGAACAGGAATAGAGAGTCTACACTCCAATACAGAATAGGAATAGAGAGTCTACGCTCCAATAGAGAACAAGAATAGAGAGTCTACACTCCAATACAGAACAGGAATAGAGAGTCTACACTCCAATACAGAATAGGAATAGAGAGTCTACACTCCAATAGAGAACAAGAATAGAGAGTCTACACTCCAATACAGAACAGGAATAGAGAGTCTACACTCCAATACAGAACAGGAATAGAGAGTCTACACTCCAATACAGAATAGGAATAGAGAGTCTACACTCCAATAGAGAACAAGAATAGAGAGTCTACACTCCAATACAGAATAGGAACAGAGAGTCTACACTCCAATACAGAACAGGAATAAAGAGCCTACACTCCAATACAGAACAGGAATAGAGAGTCTACACTCCAATACAGAACAGGAATAGAGAGTCTACACTGCAATACAGAAGAGGAATAGAGAGTCTACACTCCAATACAGAACAGGAATAGAGAGTCTACACTCCAATACAGAACAGGAATAGAGAGTCTACACTCCAATACAGAACAGGAATAGAGAGTCTACACTGCAATACAGAAGAGGAATAGAGAGTCTACACCCCAATACAGAACAGGAATAGAGAGTCTACACTCCAATACATAACAGGAATAGAGAGTCTACACTGCAATACAGAACAGGAATAGAGAGTCTACACTGCAATACAGAACAGGAATAGAGAGTCTACACTCCAATACAGAACAGGAATAGAGAGTCTACACTCCAATACATAACAGGAATAGAGAGTCTACACTGCAATACAGAACAGGAATAGAGAGTCTACACTGCAATACAGAACAGGAATAGAGAGTCTACACTCCATTACAGAACAGGAATAGAGAGTCTACACTCCAATACAGAACAGGAATAGAGAGTCTACACTCCAATACAGAACAGGAATAGAGAGTCTACACCCCAATACAGAACAAGAATAGAGAGTCTACACTCCAATACAGAACAGCAATAGAGAGTCTACACTCAATATAGAACAGGAATAGAGAGTCTACACTCCAATACAGAACAGGAATAGAGAGTCTACACTCCAATCCAGAACAGCAATAGAGAGTCTACACTCCAATACAGAACAAGAATAGAGAGTCGACACTCCAATATAGAACAAGAATAGAGAGTCTACACTCCAATACAGTACAGGAATAGAGAGTCTACACTCCAATACAGAACAGGAATAGAGAGCCTACACTCCAATACAGTACAGGAATAGAGAGTCTACACTCCAATACAGAACAGGAATAGAGAGTCTACACTCCAATACAGAACAGGAATAGAGAGTCTACACTCCAATACAGAACAAGAATAGAGAGTCTACACTCCAATACAGAACAAGAATAGAGAGTCTACACTCCAATACAGAACACGAATAGAGAGTCTACACTCCAATACAGAACAGGAATAGAGAGTCTACACTCCAATACAGAACAAGAATAGAGAGTCTACACTCCAATACAGAACAAGAATAGAGAGTCTACACTCCAATACAGAACAAGAATAGAGAGTCTACGCTCCAATACAGAGCAGCAATAGAGAGTCTACAGTCCAATACAGAACAGGAATAGAGAGTCTACACTCCAATACAGAACGGGAATAGAGACTCTACACTCCAATACAGAACGGGAATAGAGAGTCTACACTCCAATACAGAACAGGAATAGAGAATCTACACTCCAATACAGAACAGGAATAGAGAGTCTACACTCCAATACAGAACAGGAATAGAGAGTCTACTCTCCAATACAGAACAAGAATAGAGAGTCTACACTCCAATACAGAACAGGAATAGAGAGTCTACACTCCAATACAGAACAGGAATAGAGAGTCTACACTCCAATACGGAACAGGAATAGAGAGTCTACACTCCAATACAGAACAAGAATAGAGAGTCTACACTCCAATACAGAACAGGAATAGAGAGTCTACACTCCAATACAGAACAGGAATAGAGAGTCTACACTCCAATACAGAACAGTAATAGAGAGTCTACACTCCAATAGAGAACAGGAATAGCGAGTCTACACTCCAATACAGAACAGTAATAGAGAGTCTACACTCCAATAGAGAACAGGAATAGAGAGTCTACACTCCAATACAGAACAGGAATAGAGAGTCTACACTCCAATACAGAACAGTAATAGAGAGTCTACACTCCAATAGAGAACAGGAATAGAGAGTCTACACTCCAATGCAGAACAGGAATAGAGAGTCTACACTCCAATACAGAACAGTAATAGAGAGTCTACACTCCAATAGAGAACAGGAATAGAGAGTCTACACTCCAATGCAGAACAGGAATAGAGAGTCTACACTCCAATACAGAACAGGATTAGAGAGTCTACATTCCAATACAGAACAGGAATAGAGAGTTTACACTCCAATACAGAACAAATATAAGAAGTCACACAACACCAGGTTATAGTCCAACAGTTTTATTTGAAATCACAAGCTTTCGGAGTGCTGCTCCTTCATCAGGTGAAGTGGAGAGATGCATAAAGACACAGCTTATATAGTCAGAGAATAATGCCAGATGATTACAGGTAATCTTTCTAACTGCCATTTATCACACCTCGGTAGAGAGATAATCACAGCAATCAAAGGTGTCCAAACAGGTCAGTGAGGAAAACATTACATCAAAGAACAATGAGCTGGGGTCACAAGGGGTCAAATGTTGCAGATGCTGGGGTCTGTATGAAAAACAAAAAACAGACAAAAAAACATTTTTTTAGCTGGAAATCACAGCAGGTCCGGCCGCATCTGTGTAGAGAGAACAAGCCAATGACGACTCGAGTCTGGATGACTCTACGTCAGGTGGGGTTACATGTAGCGTGACATGAACCCAAGATCCCGGCTGAGGTCGTCCTCATGAGTGCGGAACTTGGCTATCAGTTTCTGCTCTACGATTTTGCGTTGTCGTGTGTCTCGAAGGCCGCCTTGGAGAATGCTTACCCGAAGATCGGAGGCTGAATGTCCTTGACTGCTGAAGTGTTCCCCGACTGGAAGGGAACACTCCTGCCTGGCGACTGTTGCGCGGTGTCCGTTCATCCATTGTCGCAGTGTCTGCATGGTCTCGCCGATGTACCATGCTCCGGGGCATCCTTTCCTGCAATGTATGAGGTAGACAATGTTGGCTGAGTCACATGAGTGTGTACCATGTACCTGGTGGGTGGTGTCCTCATGTGTGATGATGGTATCTGTGTTGATGATCTGGCATGTCTTGCAGAGGTTGCTGTGGCAGGGTTGTGTGGTGTCGTGGTCACTGTTCTCCTGAAAGCTGGGTAATTTGCTGCGAACGATGGTCTGTTTGAGGATAGGCGGCTGTTTGAAGGCGAGTAGTGGAGGCGTGGGGATGGCCTTAGCGAGGTGCTCGTCGTCATCGATGACATGTTGAAGGCTGCGAAGAGCATGGCGTAGTTTCTCTGCTCCGGGGAAGTACTGGATGACGAAGGGTACTCTGTTGGTTGTGTCCCATGTTTGTCTTCTGAGGAGGTCTATGCAATTTTCTGCTGTGGCTCGTCAGAACTGTCGATCGACGAGTCGAGCGTCATATCCCGTTCTTACGAGGGCGTCGTTCGGCGTCTGTAGGTGTCCATCGTGTTCCTCCTCGTCTGAGCAGATCCTGTGTATTCGCAGGGCTTGTCCATAGGGGATGGCTTCTTTAACGTGGTTAGGGTGGAAGCTGGAGAAGTGGAGCATCCTGAGGTTGTCCGTGGGCTTGCGGTAGAGTGAAGTGCTGAGGTGTCCGTCTTTGATGGAGATTCGTGTGTCCAAGAATGAAACCGATTCTGAGGAGTAGTCCATGGTGAGTTTGATGGTGGGATGGAACTTGTTGATGTTATCGTGTACAGACGCTGAAAGATGCCCTCGTAAGAACGGGATATGACGCTCGACTCGTCAATCGACAGTTCTGACGAGCCACAGCAAAAAATCGCATAGACCTCCTCAGAAGACAAACACGGGACACAACCAACAGAGTACCCTTCGTCGTCCAGTACTTCCCCGGAGCGGAGAAACTACGCCATGTTCTTTGCAGCCTTCAACATGTCATCGATGACAATGAACACCTCGCTAAGGACATCCCCACGCCTCCACTACTCACCTTCAAACAGCCGCCTAACCTCAAACAGACCATCGTTCGCAGCAAATTACCCAGCTTTCAGGAGAACAGCGACCACGACACCACGCAACCCTGCCACGGCAACCACTGCAAGACATGCCAGATCATCAACACAGATACCATCATCACACGTGAGGACACCACCCACCAGGTACATGGTACATACTCATGTGACTCGGCCAACGTTGTCTACCTCACACGTTGCAGGAAAGGACGGAGCATGGTACGTCGGCGAGACCATGCAGACACTGCGACAATGGATGAACGGACACCACGGAGCAATCGCCAGGCAGGAGTGTTCCCTTCCAGTCAGGGAACACTTCAGCAGTCAAGGACATTCAGCCTCCGATCTTCGGGTAAGCATTCTCCAAGGCGGCCTTCGAGACACACGACAACGCAAAATCGTAGAGCAGAACTGATAGCCAAGTTCCGCACTCATGAGGACGGCCTCAACCGGGATCTTGGGTTCATGTCACACTACATGTAACCCCATCTGACGTAGGGTCATCCAGACTCGAGTCGTCATTGGCTTGTTCTCTCTACACAGATGCGGCCGGACCTGCTGTGATTTCCAGCAAAAAAAATGTTTTTTTGTCTGTTTTTTGTTTTTCATACAGACCCCAGCATCTGCAACATTTGACCCCTTGTGACCCCACCTCATTGTTCTTTGATGTAATGTTTTCCTGACTGACCTGTTTGGACACCATTCACACCTTTGACTGCTGTGATTATCTCTCTGCCGAGGTGCGACAAATGGCAGTTAGAAAGATTACCTGTAAACATCTGACATTATTCTCTGACTATATAAGCTGTGTCTATAGGCATCTCTCCACTTCACCTGACGAAGGAGCAGCGCTCCGAAAGCTTGTGATTTCAAATAAAACTGTTGGACTATAACCTGGTTTTGTGTGACTTCTTACATTTGTCCACCCCAGTCCAACTCCGGCATCTCCACACCATCAATACAGAACAGGGATAGAGAGACTGCACTCCAATACAGAACAGGAATAGAGA
Source organism: Somniosus microcephalus (assembly GCF_052327205.1). Lineage (NCBI taxonomy): Eukaryota > Metazoa > Chordata > Chondrichthyes > Squaliformes > Somniosidae > Somniosus > Somniosus microcephalus. The sequence goes on along the minus strand of NC_141014.1, from coordinate 34,784,300 downwards.
GTCTACACTCCAATACAGAACAGGAATAGAGAGTCTACACTCCAATACAGAACAGGAATAGAGAGTCTACACTCCAATACAGAACAGTAATAGAGAGTCTACACTCCAATACAGAACAGGAATAGAGAGTCTACACTCCAATACAGAACAGGAATAGAGGGGGAAAAATTCAGTTGGTTTGCGCCTCCCGTTAGTGCCTTAAGAAGGCGCTAATGGGGTGCAAAGCAACTAGCGCCTAGGAGCGGCGATATCTGCGCCTCTCATGAAATTGACCAGACATTTTGCGGCGGCACTAAACAATACCGCCCCGATCGCCTGCGCACGCAGATCCTGACGTCATTTGAGCCTGCAACGCCCGTGTGGCGCCCCGGACCGGATATTGAGTGGCGCCCCCCTCCTTCCCGCCTGGCGCAAGCAACGACAGGTAGACTGGAACGTTTCCCAGTCGTTGTGGAGCTGGGGGGGTGCTATTTAAACGCGGCCTCTTCCTGGCTTTTTCCGAACTAGACATTTTTGCTCCACTCGTTCTGACAGAGAGAGAGATTCGGAGAGAGAGGAGAGACTTCTGCATAGAGTCAACTCTGTGTGAAGTAGTTTTGACTACTGAGCATCATTTTGCAGGTACTTTTGTTTTTGACCTTCATTGCTTTGATTGCCAAGAGACTATGGGGGCTGCACTGATTCGGGGCGTCGTCCTGCGCCTGCAGATTCGGAGGCCACAGAGACGCAGAGCTAGAGTGGCAATCATGGCCAGACGGAGGAGGGCCAACAGGCCTCGGTACAGGAGACCGTACCCTCCCAGGGTATTTTGCCAACAATTCTCCTACATTAATATGTCTGAGGAGCAGTGATTGCGAAGGCTGCGCTTCAGCAAGGAGGTGGTCACTGAGCCCTGCCACCTGCTGCAGCCAGATCTGCAGCCTCTACTGAGAACCAGGTCGTCTCTGTCGGTGGCAGTGAAGATCACAGTGGCTCTGAACTTTTATGCCACCGGCTCCTTTCAAGCAGCTACTGGGGACATCGCCAATATCTCCCAGTTCGCGGTCCATTGCTGCATCCGTCAGGTCACAAATGCCCTCTATAAAAGGAGACGACAGTACATCTCTTTCCCGATGACCCGGGCCAAACAGCATGAATGCGCATTGGGCTTTGTGAGGATAGCGGGTTTCCCCATGGTGAAGGGCACCATTGACTGCACGCATGTGGCATTGCGTGCACCGCATGAGAATGCAGAGGATTTCTGCAACCGAAAGGGGTTCCACTCCTTAAACGTCCAGTTATCCTGGCAGCAGCCATGATGCATTCATCCTGTGCCAGACTGCTGTGGCAGAACTTTTCCAGGCACCGCATTACTCAAGTGGTTGGCTCCTCGGCGACAAGGGTTATCCACTGTGCACCTGGCTGATGACACCGCTCTGTACCCCCAACACCCCTGCTGAGCTGCGGTACAACGAGAGCCATCTCGCCACCAGGAACATCGTTGAGCACACAATCGGCGTGCTCAAGCAATGGTTCTGCTGTCTGGGCCACTCAGGAGGAGCCCTGCAGTACTCACCTAAGCGAGTCTCCCTCTTCATAGTTGTGTGCTACATGCTGCACAACCTGGCAATCCTCAGGACCCAGCCAATGCCACCAGGCCTTGGAGCACCACCGGAGGAGGAGGAGGAAGAGGAGGAGGAAGAGGAGGAGGATGATCATCAGCAGCACCAAGGTGGCAGGGCGGCCCACAATGTTGAAACTGGAAGGGGCATCTGTCAACGGCTGATAGCAAGCCGCTTCTAGGCCCCTGCTGAGGAAATGGCTTCTGCCATTGAGAACAACATGAATGAAACCAACCCGCAACCCCTAAGCCAGCCAAGGCAGCAATGATTCCAAAGACCAAACATGTAAATTTTGAATACAAAAACTTATTTATTTTACAAACTCTGTGTGTGTCATTTCTTCATGACACACTAATAGAAAGAAACACAAAAAAACAGTCATTAACATAACTGGTTCTCACAACCTGGAGATAATGTCCAAAACACTAAACAAAAGTTTGAACACGAACCTTGGCCTTTAATAAAAAATTGACCAACATTTTGTCACACCTCCTACTTTTTGCCCTTCGAGGGTGATCTCCTTCCCTTGTGCACTTCCCCCCTTCCCACCCTACTGCTCCTCCGTAATGGGACCCCAGTGGCTGCAGCAAGGCTGCTGGAAGGCTGCTGATTGTCAGAACCTGAGACTGCAGATGACTTTGAAGGACGGCCTCGACCAGCTCTGGGCCTGGAGGGCCCGGCTGCAGACTGCACCAACTCTGCATGGGCGGCAGCAGTCTGGGCTACAGGCACTGGCAAGTGCAATGGGGAAGTGACAGTGGTGGCAGCAGGAATGCTGTCATCTTGAGAGAGGACAGCAACTCCCTGCTCGACCGACACACTGGCACTCCCACTGGGCAGCACTTCAGCATCCGGAGCAATCTGCTGGAACACAGATTGCTGGCCTGCTGCGGCGCGGTGAGAGCCCCGGGGAAATGTGTCCGAACCAGCGAGGATGGCAGCAGTCAGTGCTTGTGTAGCCTCAATCTGAGTCTGCATGAGAGCAGTCTGAGACGGGGTCATAGCAGCCAGTGACTGAATTGCAGCACTAAGCTTTAGCGTGGCATCCGCCTGTGCTACAGCGAAGTGCTCCACACTCCTTGCCAGTGATTCAATGCATTCGGGCACACTTCCCACTGCACCCATGAGCTCAGTGTGCATGTCCACCGCCTGGGTGTTCATTTCAGCGATGAGCCGCTCCTCCTCTGCGTCCAGTCCAGTAGGACTCGCTGGCCTAGTCTCCCTCCGGGGAGCAGGCCCCAGAGCTTCCCTACCCCCATCGCATTTCTGCAGCCCGCTGGGTCCTTGAGCTTCACCCTCATCAGACCCTTCACCCCTGCTCCCCTCCAGGGAATGCCCCAGTGTGGGCATGGGCTTCCTCGGGAGAGGGTGGCGCTGATGCTCCGGCTTCATCTTCCTCCTCGCCTGCAGCTTCACTCCCACTGGCAGCTTGAGGGCCCATCTCCTCAGCTGGTGAATCACCATCTGAAAGCAGGGAGGTACAAGAGTGGCTTTAGCATGAGGACAGGGGGGCAGTAAGGGAGGAATTAGTGCAGCAATTTAGTAAGTTGGATTGAAAGTGTCAAAGGCTGGTGTTGTGAGGAACAAGTGGAAGGAGAGAGGACAAAAAGGTGATGACCTTACCATTGCTGTCCAGAACGGGGTTGGCCTCTCCAGGGGTGACGGGACCGATCACCTGGCTTGCCACAATCCTGTGGCCGCGCGCCTCAAGATCGCTGAGGGGTTGCAGCGGAGGCCGCCCTCCACCCGTCCGTTGCTGCTGTCTCCTGTTATGAGATAGCTTGGCCTGCAAGAAAAAGGATGGCGTCTGAGTAAATATACAGCCATGGTCTTGCCTGATGTGCCTCCCATAATTGAATAGCCCTTACTGTATGCAGCCATGGTCTTGCCTGATGTGCCTGCCATAGGTGAATAGCCCTTACTGTATGCAAAGTGTGGAATGTGCGTGTGTGTTTCATGAGAGGGCCATAGGTATTGGATGAGTGTTGGGCATTGGGGTTTAAAGACCCTCTGGCCATAGAGTGAGGTTGAGATGGAGGGATGGAGAGGTATTGAAAAAAAGCCACTCACCCTGACGACCCGAGTGAGGTCATTGAACTTTTTTCGACATTGAGTATGGGTCCTGGGCAACAAGCTCCTGGAGGAGGTGCTCTGAGCCACCTCCCTCCATACTCTTCTGTACTTGCGCGGCAAAGGCCTCCTGCCACTCTCAGGGAAGAGTATAGATGTTCTGCGCTCCATCATGCCAACCAGAGCATCCAAGGCCCGCTCGCTGAAGTGCTGATCTCGTTCTCTCACCCTCTCGATAGTCCTTGGCTGGAAGATTTAGGCACAGGTCTCTCCAGGCCGAGATTCAATGCTCCAATGAGCAGGGTGTGGCTGGAGAGCAAGATCGACCCTCCCCTTTAAGAAATGTCCAGCGCCAGTGAGTCTGTGTTCCATCGCTAACTGACATCACCTGCGCTGCACCCGCGCTCTGAGTTAGCGCCTCGCTCCTCGGCCTTTGCGCCTTAAGACAGGTGTGTAGCACTTGATTTAGCGCTCCAATCACCGCCAGGGGCAATGAAAGCCAAGTTTGCAGTCGGAGGCGATAATTAGTGCCAGGCGCTAAACTTTCCGCACGGCCGATAATGGCGACCCAAACGGGGCGATACTGGATTTTTCCCCCAGACAGTCTACACTCCAATACAGAACAGAATAGAGAGTCTACACTCCAATACAGAACAGGAACAGAGAGTCTACACCCCAATACAGAACAAGAATAGAGAGTCTACATTCCAATACAGAACAGAATAGAGAGTCTACACTCCAATACAGAACAGGAATAGAGAGTCTACACTCCAATACAGAACAGAATAGAAAGTCTACACTCCAATACAGAACAGAATAGAGAGTCTACACTCCAATACAGAACAGAATAGAGAGTCTACACTCCAATACAGGACAGGAATAGAGAGTCTACACTCCAATACAGAACAGAATAGAGAGTCTACACTCCAATACAGAACAGGAATAGAGAGTCTACACTCCAATACAGAACAGAATAGAGAGTCTACACTCCAATACAGAACAGGAATAGAGAGTCTACACTCCAATACAGAACAGAATAGAGAGTCTACACTCCAATACAGAACAGGAATAGAGAGTCTACACTCCAATACAGAACAGGAATAGAGAGTCTACACCCCAATACAGAACAGCAATAGAGAGTCTACACTCCAATACAGAACAGGAATAGAGTGTCCACACTCCAATACAGGACAGGAATAGAGAGTCTACACTCCAATACAGAACAGGAATAGAGAGTCTACACTCCAATACAGAACAGGAAGAGAGAGTCTACACCCCAATACAGAACAGCAATAGTGAGTCTACACTCCAATACAGAACAGGAATAGAGAGTCTACACTCCAATACAGAACAGGAATAGAGAGTCTACACTCCAATACAGAACAGGAATAGAGAGTCTACACTCCAATACAGAACAGAATAGAGAGTCTACACTCCAATACAGGACAGGAATAGAGAGTCTACACTCCAATACAGAACAGGAATAGAGAGTCTACACTCCAGTACAGAACAGAATAGAGAGTCTACACTCCAATACAGAACAGGAATAGAGAGTCTACACTCCAATGCAGAACAGGAATAGAGAGTCTACACTCCAATATAGAACAGGAATAGAGAGTCTACACTCCAATACAGAACAGGAATAGAGAGTCTACACTCCAATACAGAACAGGAATAGAGAGTCTACACTCCAATACAGAACAGGAATAGAGAGTCTACACTCCAATACAGAACAGGAATAGAGAGTCTACACTCCAATACAGAACAGGAATAGAGAGTCTACACTCCAATACAGAACAGGAATAGAGAGTCTACACTCCAATACAGAACAGCAATAGAGAGTCTACACTCCAATACAGAACAGGAATAGAGAGTCTACACTCCAATACAGAAAAGGAATAGAGAGTCTACACTCCAATACAGAACAGCAATAGAGAGTCTACACTCCAATACAGAACAGGAATAGAGAGTCTACACTCCAATACAGAACAGGAATAGAGAGTTTACACTCCAATACAGAACAGGAATAGAGAGTCTACACTCCAATACAGAACAGGAATAGAGAGTCTACACTCCAATACAGAACAGGAATAGAGAGTCTACACTCCAATACAGAACAGGAATAGAGAGTCTACACTCCAATACAGAACAGGAATAGAAAGTCTACACTCCAATACAGAACAAGAATAGAGAGTCTACACTCCAATACAGAACAAGAATAGAGAGTCTACACTCCAATACAGAACAGGAATAGAGAGTCTACACTCCAATACAGAACAGGAATAGAGAGTCTACACTCCAATACAGAACAAGAATAGAGAGTCTACACTCCAATACAGAACAGGAATAGAGAGTCTACACTCCAATACAGAACAGGAATAGAGAGTCTACACTCCAATACAGAACAGGAATAGAGAGTCTACACTCCAATACAGAACAGGAATAGAGAGTCTACACTCCAATACATAACAGCAATAGAGAGTCTACACTCCAATACAGAACAGGAATAGAGAGTCTACACTCCAATACAGAACAGGAATAGAGAGTCTACACTCCAATACAGAACAGGAATAGAGAGTTTACACTCCAATACAGAACAGGAATAGAGAGTCTACACTCCAATACAGAACAGGAATAGAGAGTCTACACTCCAATACAGAACAGGAATAGAGAGTCTACACTCCAATACAGAACAGGAATAGAGAGTCTACACTCCAATACAGAACAGGAATCGAGAGTTTACACTCCAATACAGAACAGGAATAGAGAATCTACACTCCAATACAGAACAGGAATAGAGAGTCTACACTCCAATACAGAACAGGAATAGAGAATCTACACTCCAATACAGAACAGGAATAGAGAGTCTACACTCCAGTACTGTGGTAAACCACTGCTAACTCTGTACATGTTTCTGTGGTAAACCACTGTTAACTCTGTACAGGTCCGGGCATGTCTCCGCCCCTGGCTCCACCCCTAAGCCCGGGTATAAAGGTGACTCACCACCCTTCCCCCGGGAGCTCTTCGGATGGATCCACTAGCAGAGGCATGCTCCAGTTCTTAGTCAATAAAAGCCTACTTCGTATAAGTTCAACTCGTAGTCTTTGGTGTTGTTGATAGTGCATCAATTTTATTGACTAAATTTTCGACATGGCGCAAATCTTGAAGCCAGAACGTTTAGACCTGGATCCTCAAGCAGCAGATGCAGCCAATAACTTTGAACACTGGCTGAGCATTTCGAAGCCTTCCTGGAGGCCTCCAGCACTGCCGTCACTACAGATGACGCGAAATGGCTTGTCTTGAACTCACGGGTGAGCCACCGAGTCTACTCGATCATCCGAGATGCCACAACTTATGCGGCCGCCATCGCGACGCTAAAGGAACAATACGTGAGTCCTGTTAACAAGGTCTACGCCAGACACCTCTTGGCTACCCGAAAACAGCGCCCCGGGGAATCGGGCGCCGAATATTTACTGGCACTGAGAGTCCTCGGCCGGGCCTGTAATTGCAAAGCGGTGACGGCCAAGGAATGCACGGAAGACCTGATCCGAGACGCCTACGTAGCTGGCATCAGGTCCAACTATACTCGGCAGAGGCTGCTGGAACAGAGGGGGCTCGACTTGCAGAAGACAGTGGCCCTCGCTAACTCGTTAGATGTGGCCCTCCAGAACATGGACACCTACCCCCCTGACCGGATGGCCACGTGGATGTCACGGGAGCAGCCATCTTGGGACCCGGTAAGGCCACAAGCCGCCAGCAGCCCAACTACAGCTGCAATGACCAGAGGCCAGAAATGCTACTTCTGCGGCCAGGCCAAGCACCCCAGACAGCAATGCCCAGCAAAGGGCGCAACCTGCTCCAAATGCGGCAAGAAAGGCCACTACGCGAGAGTGTGCAGGGCGAAATCGACCCCCAATTCCAGCAGCGCCGTGTGTGAACTGTGCAGGCCGCCATTTTGGACCCCACCAACCACGTGTGAGCCGTGCGGGCCGCCATTTTGGGCACCACCAGCCGCAGGGGAGCCGCCATCTTGGACACCATTTCGGGACCAGGCCCCCGGCGCGGGCGAATACTACAGCGACCCACCGACCTCGACGATGGCCTCCATCACCCTGGACCAATCTAGGCCCCATCAACTAGCCAGGCCCATGATGAATGTAAAGGTAAATGGCCATGCCACAAATTGCCTTTTCAACTGCGGAAGCACGGAGAGCTTCATCCACCCCGACACGGTGCGACGCTACTCCCTATCGATTATGCCCACACGCCACCAGGTCTTTATGGCCTCAAAGTCCCATACGGCGGACGTTGGCGGCTACTGTGTAGCGGCTCTGACAGTGAACGGCGTGGAGTACAGAGATTTTAAATTCCTCGTCCTGCCACAGCTCTGCGCTCCCGTACTGCTAGGATTAGACTTCCAGTGCCATCTGGAGAGCGTCACGATGGCATATGGCGGGCCCCTGCCCCCACTTACAGTCTGCAGCCGGCAGAATTTAAACACGGCGCCGCGCAAAGTATGCAGCCTGTCCACCCTGAAGGTCAACCCCCCCCCGTTGTTCGCTAACCTCGCCAAAGACTGCAAGCCAATTGCTACTAAAAGCAGGCGGTACAGTGCCGGGGATAGGAGCTTTATTAAATCAGAAGTAGAAAGACTCCTGAGGGAAGGGATTATCGAGGGCAACACCAGCCCATGGCGAGCCCAAGTGGTGGTCGTGAAGACCAGCGAAAAACAGCGCCTGGTTATTGATTACAGCCAGACGATCAATCGATACACGCAATTAGACGCATACCCACTTCCCCGCATATCTGACATGGTCAACCAGATAGCACAATACCGGGTATTCTCGACGATTGATCTGAAGTCGGCATACCACCAGCTCCCCATCAGGCCTGAGGACCGCCAGTACATGGCCTTCGAGGCTGACGGTCGCCTCTACCACTTCCTCCGAGTCCCCTTCGGCGTCACCAACGGGGTCTCGGTCTTCCAAAGGGAGATGGACCGGATGGTTGACCAGAACGCGCTGCAGGCCACCTTCCCCTATCTAGACAACGTCACCATCTGCAGCCATGACCGGCATGACCACGACGCCAACCTAGAAAAATTCCTCCGTACGGCCCAACGGCTGAATCTGACATACAACAGAGAAAAATGTATGTTCCGCACCACGCGCCTCGCTATTCTTGGCTGCGTGGTGGAAAACGGAGTCATCGGCCCCGACCCCGACCGAATGTGCCCCCTCCTGGAACTACCCCTCCCCTACTGCCTAAAAGCCCTGAAGAGATGCCTAGGGTTCTTCTCTTACTACGCCCAGTGGGTGCCCAACTATGCGGACAAAGCCCGGCCCCTCATCAAGTCAACCTCCTTCCCCCTGACGGCAGAGGCCCGTGCAGCCTTCACCCTCATAAAAGAGGACATTGCGAAGGCCACAATGCACGCAGTGGATGAGTCCATCCCTTTCCAAGTGGAGAGCGATGCATCCGACTTCGCCCTAGCCGCAACCCTTAACCAGGCGGGGAGACCCGTGGCCTTCTTTTCACGGACCCTCCAGGGCCCCGAAATTCGACACTCCTCAGTCGAGAAGGAGGCCCAGGCGATAGTGGAGGCGGTACGGCACTGGAGGCATTACCTGGCCGGTAAACGTTTCACCCTGCTCACTGACCAACGGTCAGTAGCATTTATGTTTAACAACAGACAAAGGGGGAAAATCAAAAATGATAAGATATTGCGGTGGAGGATCGAGTTATCCACCTACAACTACGATATCTTATACCGGCCCGCGAAACTTAATGAGCCCCCAGACGCCCTATCCCGTGGGACATGTGCCAATGCACAAGTCGATAGGCTACGGACCCTCCACAATGATCTCTGCCACCCGGGGGTCACCAGGTTCTTCCATTTTATTAAAGCTCACAACCTGCCTTACTCAATCGAGGAGGTCAGGACCATGACCAGGAACTGCCAGGTCTGCGCCGAATGCAAACCGCATTTTTATAGGCCAGACAGGGCACACCTGATTAAAGCCACCCGCCCCTTCGAACGTCTCAGCGTCGATTTCAAGGGGCCCCTTCCCTCCTCTGACCGCAACACGTACTTCCTCAATATTATTGACGAGTACTCCCGTTTCCCCTTCGCCATCCCTTGCCCGGACATGACCAGCGCCACAGTCATCAGGTGCCTCAACGACCTGTTCGCCATATTTGGCTTCCCCAATTACATCCACAGCAGCAGGGGCTCATCGTTCATGAGCGACGAGCTGCGCCAGTACCTGCTCGAGAAGGGCATAGCCACGAGCAGGACTACCAGCTACAATCCCCGGGGTAACGGACAGGTAGAGAGGGAGAACGCAACGGTGTGGAAGACCGCCATGCTCGTCTAAAATCCAAGGGCCTCCCAATCTCCCGCTGGCAAGATGTCCTCCCCGATGCGCTCCACTCCATATGATCACTGCTCTGTACTGCCACAAACGCCACCCCACACGAGAAGATGTTCGTCTTCCCCAGGAAATCCACCTCGGGGACATCACTACCGCCATGGCTGACGTCTCCGGGACCCGTCCTGCTCAGGAAACACGTGAGGAGCCATAAGACAGACCCCCTGGTCGAAAAGGTTCACCTCCTCCACGCCAACCCACAGTACGCCTACGTGGCGTATCCTGACGGGCGGGAGGACACAGTCTCAATTCGAGACCTCGCACCCTCAGGTACCACCCGAAACACCATCGATCACCATCCACTACCTCCACCCACCACCACTACCCACGACGCACCACCGGGGTGTCTACCATGAACTGACGACATGCCGGTGCCATCCCTACCCCGAGAGGACGACACACCAGTGCTCCGTCCCACGCGAGAAGCAGCCGCGGGCAAAGAACCGCCGCAACCGGCACCACGAAGATCATTACGGCAGACAAGACCCCCGGAGAGACTTTCGTATACGAACTTTTGAAACACTTCACCCCGCCGGACTCTTTTTTAAACGAGGGGTGAATGTGGTAAACCACTGATAACTCTGTACAGGTCCGGGCATGTCTGCACCCATGGCTCCACCCCTAAGCCCGGGTATAAAGGTGACTCACCACCCTTCCCCCGGGAGCTCTTAGGATGGATCCACTAGCAGAGGCATGCTCCAGTTCTTAGTCAATAAAAGCCTACTTCGTATAAGTTCAACTCGTAGTCTTTGGTGTTGTTGATAGTGCATCAAGTACAGAACAGGAATAGAGAGTCTACACTCCAATACAGAACAGGAATCGAGAGTCTACACTCCAATACAGAACAGCAATAGAGAGTCTACACTCCAATACAGAACAGGAATAGAGAGTCTACTCTCCAATACAGAACAGGAATAGAGAGTCTACACTCCAATACAGAACAGGAATAGAGAGTCTACACTCCAATACAGAACAGGAATAGAGAGTCTACACTCCAATACAGAACAGCAATAGAGAGTCTACACTCCAATACAGAACAGGAATAGAGAGTCTACACTCCAATACAGAACAGGAATAGAGAGTCTACACTCCAATACAGAACAAGAATAGAGAGTCTACACTCCAATACAGAACAAGAATAGAGAGTCTACACTCCAATACAGAACAGGAATAGAGAGTCTACACTCCAATACAGAACAGGAATAGAGAGTCTACACTCCAATACAGAACAGGAATAGAGAGTCTACACTCCAATACAGAACAAGAATAGAGAGTCTACACTCCAATACAGAACAGGAATAGAGAGTCTACACTCCAATACAGAACAGGAATAGAGAGTCTACACTCCAATGCCGAACAGGAATAGAGAGTCTACACTCCAATACAGAACAAGAATAGAGAGTCTACACTCCAATACAGAACAGGAATAGAGAGTCTACACTCCAATACAGAACAGGAATAGAGAGTCTACACTCCAATACAGAACAAGAATAGAGAGTCTACACTCCAATACAGAACAGGAATAGAGAGTCTACACTCCAATACTGAACAGGAATAGAGAGTCTACACTCCAATACAGAACAGGAATAGAGAGTCTACACTGCAATACAGAACAGGAATAGAGAGTCTACACTCCAATACAGAACAGAAATTCAGAGTCTACACTCCAATACAGAACAGAAATAGAGAGTCTACACTCCAATACAGAACAGGATTAGAGAAGAAGGCCCAGCACCACCTTATGGGCCGCTGGGGTTGGGCGATAAATGCTGGCCTTGCCTGCGATAATGACATCTCGTAAAATGATTTAAAAAAATCAATGTCATTGCTGGTGCTATGTGATGATGTAATGAAGAGGGGATTCCACCAGACGTGTCTGCTACCTGCTGACTGGGCGGCTCCTGTTAATGTGCTGCGGTTTAAAATGCCACAGTCACATTGGGTGCTCTGTTCATTGTGCATCAACCTCAGCTGTGTGGCTCAAACATACCCCCTTCTCTGTATTATTTGCTGCCTTACATTAATCTTGTTTTTAATTCTTTCTCGCGATGTAGCTTCCCTCTCAGGTGGACATAAAAGATCTGATGACACTATTTCGAAGAAGAGCAGGTGAGGTCTCCCCGGTGTCCTGGTCAATAGTTATCCCTCAACCATCTTCATTAAAATAGATTACCTGGTCATTATAACATAGCTGTTCGTGGGGCCTTGCTGTGCATTTCCTACAACAGTGACTACCCTTCAAAAGAAGTAATTCATTGGCAGTAAAACACTTTGGGAGGTCCTGAGATCGTGAAAGGTGCTATATAAATGTAAGTTCCTTCTTTACTTCAGAATGACTTCAGTTTCCACCACTGTGAATAACAAACCAATGGAGATACTTGACAATTTCAAGTAGGTCCTTGATACAGCTCAGGTGCCTCCAAAGGGGAGAAACGTTGTTGGTGAATAGACTTCCCCAGAGCTGTTCTGCCATCTCTTGATCAGAACATGTGGAAGTCAAGAATCCAACTTTTTAAAATTATTCATTCTTGGCATATTGACTTCACATTTATTGCCCACTCCCCACTCGCCCTTGAGAAGGTGGCGAGCCTCCTTCTTGAACCGCTGCAGTCCGTGCGGTGAAAGTACTCCCACGGCGCTGTTGGGGAGGGAGTTCCAGGATTTTGACCCAGCCACGATGAAGAAACTGGCAACCAATCGCAGTTTATACAAACACACAATGTTTCTATAATTACTACAAGGTTCAATGCTCTGTCGCTGCATTAATTCAGCCAGCATATGTCAAGCACATAATAAAATATGTCCTAATAAATCATACTAATGAACTGTTTTCATGTTTTCTCCTCACTGGCATAAAAGTACCGCGCATTTAAATAGTTCTAGAGATATGCAGAGAGTGAGTTACAAGCAGGAATCGAATTGTGGGGTTTGGATAGATTATATCTAGAATAGTGGATCCGTGGCGTGGGCCAAAGATGGGAATCTAATTGAGGGGAATTATATATAGACTGACGGATATCTGGGCATGGGTTGCAGGCTGGGATCTAATTGGGGGCACTGGATGGTTGATATATAAACAAGAGATGCTCAGAGGTGGGTTAGAGGCTGTAATTTACCAAAGGGCTGTTACAAGGTTGGCTCTTGTTATTTTGTATATATGTAGGGCTCAATGCCTATTACCTGGTAATCGGTGCTCTCCGCTCCCCCCCCCCCCCCCCCCTCTCCCTCTGGGATTGGATTTCTGCTGCTACTCCTGCCCCAGCACAAGAAATAATTCAGGAATCCAATTCATCAGGTATAATCCTCATCGTACAGAAATGATGAATGTGACGTTGGAATTAAATATGAATCGAACTTTAATTAAATGCTGTTAATTATTACATTCATCTGAAGGCGGCCCGTTTGATAATTTCGCTCTATTTGTCTTTTGAGAATGATTTCCCTGTCTCAATGGTATTTAAAACCGTTTAATTTTTCATTTAGACCTTGATGGAAAACGACAAATTCTACAATGATCGGATAGCAGGTCAGGCGAGGCGCAGAGGGGGAAAAAAATAAAATCCAAGTGTTCGGCTCTGTATTTCAAATCTGAACAGAATATATAGACAAGTCACAGAGGTATTTCGACCTCGGTAAGCCCCACACCTCTCTGAATACAGACACGATAATTAAACTTAGCTATATGCAAACGAAATCTGCCCAGCCCATGGCAAATGGATCACATTAATTATTAACAATTGACGTTAACATTCGCCTACCTAACTTTGTCAAATTTACAATATTTCCTGTTAGATAGATGATTGAATAACAATTTAATTAGATTTTATAATTCAAAGCAGTAATCTATTCAGGTTTAGCATTAATATCTAATCTACCTATCTCTCTATATCTATCTAACCATCTATCTATCTATCTAACCATCTATCTAACCATCTATCTAACCATCTATCTATCTAACTAACCATCTATCTATATATCTATCTATCTATCTATCTAACCATCTATCTAACTATCTCACTAACCATCTATCTATCTAACTAACCATCTATCTATCTATCTATCTATCTATCTATCTATCTATCTATCTATCTATTCTCTATATGAGACCAGGGAATATTGGAGTTCTGAACGAAGGGACATTTCAAGGTTAATTATGTATCAATTTTCAGCTTTTGGTTGAAGTTTCGGACCTGAACCCGGATGTCCCATTCATGCCTTCTCGCAATGAGGATTTTATGGGATTTTATGCGGCGCCACTTCTCAGGGTAATCACCTTTATCGAAGGAAGCAAGTCAATGCTTGCAAGGCACCAACAGGCCAACAAATGGGCAAGAGTGGGACCAGGTGTAAACGAAATCGCAAAGTGCATCTTCACGAACCATGCCAAACAGCACACACCGGGAAAATCTGCCAAAGTGGCACAACACGGTGGTTTTTGTATTTATCGGTGCTTACTCCAGCTGCAATCTAAAAAAATCTCCTGATAATCGCAGAGGGGCAGTAAATTCAATCTTTTACCTCTATTAAGCGCCTCCTAAATGTTTAATAATTTAAGAAGTGGGTAGCAATTCAGCTGGCGAGTGCTCGCAAACAGGCCACTCGACCGCCGCTTCCAAAATTTCCGCCCTGCAGATGAACCTAACGGCATTAGGCAGAGCAACTCCTTCCAACTCGAAATCAAATCTGCTTCGTTATTATTTTTGTTTGTTTTTAAAAGTTTCTCGTGTCCGTTTGCAAGCAATTTGGTTTGACAAAGTACACCTGCTAAATATGTAGCTCGGAGCTTGGCTGCTCGCAAATACCAGCACTCACGATATTCTGTCATATTTATATTTTAAAATTGCATTGATTACTGTCCAGCTAACACCGGCATCGCGTGGGAGTGACAGAGGCAACAGAATCCGCAGCGATACTTTCGGGTTTTAAATGCATATTTATTCAGAGTGCCTTTGTTTTCAAAATTAAAATAAAAAGCTGGATAGATGTTTATACTCTGAGCTGTTTCAAACAATCAAATCGGCCCCCTCCCGCCTCGCCCTCTTTCCAAATCTACTGCTAAAATGACAATTTAAAAAATCACTTAACGCAGTATTTAACCCGCAGTGGGATTAGACCCATAATATGCTTTTAAGGCCATCGCAGTAATCGCCCTTTCGGCCAATAGCTTTGCATCATAAGTATATTACATGTGTGGGTGCGGATTAATCAGGTCGGAGATGGTGTTCTGCACAAATTCTCTTAAAGAGATGCACTAGGTTTGCGGCTGAAATCAAAGGGTGGGAGAGGAAAATACCAGAATGCGTTTCTCTCACTTAAATTATTCATCAGCCAGATGCAATCTTTGCTCTCGGCAAAGTGTGACTTTCGACGGTGCTCGGAGAGAAGGAATATTCGAAAGAGGGCATCGTTTCGGAAAACCCCTTCCTCCAAATGCATTTTGCAGAAATGTCAAGTTGCAGCCAACAGGAGGGAACAATCGATGAAAGATTTTGAAGCTCTCTCTCTCTCTAATTCAGAGGAGTGTCATACTTTAAATTCCAACGCAGCACAAATGGACTAGAAATCTATTGTTAATCTACAGTAAGGCGGGAGAGGCCAATCTGTGGGTGCTGTAGTTTAATTGTTCCACATTCACCTTCTTTTTAATTTATAGACAATCTTGGCCTGTAGTGTGAGACAATGCTAGGAGTAAATGAGACGATTGCAAATCAGGAAGGGGGGCAGTTGCAACATTATCACAAAGTTTGCATCCTAATCTTTGCCCCATTACACACGGCTAGATGACATTGCGAGTTCGTCCTTTGCTACGTTCCCCTTTTCCACTGCGGTTGAAACCTCCCTTTTCCAATAATGCCTGGCCGTGGAGAGAAACATCGGGGGGTGGGTGCCCTTGCTAGGTGGAGAAGGGGACATCCTTCATCTTTTAATCGTTTAATCAAGTGGACTGGACACAATGACGGTAGAAGGCGTATTTGATTTTGGAAATAGTGTTGAGTAATTTGAATGGAAGTGCGGCTGAAAGGAAGGATTACACTAAGAGTCCAGGGCACGGATGAATATAATCCACGGGGAGCCAAGCAGAGTTTGCACCGATGATAATGGAACGTGAATTGCAAAATTAGAAACTTAAAATAAACGCGCGTTAGAATCATTTATAGAAACGAATGGGGGACAGGAAAACAAAAACGAAGTCATGGCTTGCTACTTTAGAGGGAGCGAGTTGCAATCTTCGTTTACAGGCTGTTCTTATTCCGAATTCTAATTCCCAGATCCCCATCGCACCAAACGCACCCCCACCCCCCCTGCGAACAACTCACAATATTCCGCCTTACTGCGGAGCCCACCCGCCTAACGAAGATATCATTAAAAAAAAACACACACAGGTTAAAAAGGACGTTCTGAACCGAACGAGCGCTCAGAATCTTAGTTCTAAAAGCCTTTACGGAAAGGCGTTGGTAGAGGAAGCCGGGGTTCTTGCTCGATGTCTCTCTGGATGTCCTTTACAGAAACATAACGTAATTTTTTTTTTACACAACACCCAAAGATAAAATGCTAGAAATTCGATCCAGAAATATGTTAACGTCTCGTCTGCGGTCAAACCGCGGAAAAAGGAAAGGTCACAGCAGCTTTCAGCCCAGCAATCCACAGGAACGGCAGGCGGAACGAATAATGATGCCTTTGGAAAATAATATTACCGTTCGCCACTTTAATTATTTGCTGTGAGAACAGGGGGCAGACTCACCTGTGCAGGTGCCCCAGAGTATTCCCCGCTAATTTCCTGAATTGATCTTTCCTTATCTCCATAGTTCCGCCACCAACGATACCTGCGATGTGTTATTTATATGTGGGTCGCCTTTAAACAATCCCAGTCCCAATCATCACGGAGCTGAAGGCCGGCCGGAATATCACAGGACTCCCAAGAAGTTTGCTTAAAGTGACCTTATTTTTTTTCTTGCCAGTGTCCTTTGGTGTTTCTATTGATTCAAGGCACCAAAGAAGAAATAGCGCGCCCGGCGGACCGAATCGTAAAATAGAGACATGTTTCCCTTCCTGCAAGGCTGCATGTGATCAAGGCAGCTTCGATTGATCCATAATTTCACGGGCCAGCCTTGTTGAAGGGGGTGGTAGATCCTTTGCACCCAAGTGCTTCACCCGAGTTGAAACACATTAATGTCTCTTGTGCGAAATAGCCCCAAGTCAAGTTGCTGAGCAGGTCCGGGCGAATAGTTCAGAACCTCGGATGGTGGACAGCTCCTACTGCGCATCTCAGCACCATGGCCAGCTCACGTTTCTCTCCCTCCCTCTTCCCCCTCCTCCTCCTCCTGAAACTTTTCAAACACAGGCCAGCCCGCCGCTCTGGCGCAGGGCGTGGGTTCGGCTTTAAACTTCATCGAGCTCGCCGCCGTCTTGTTGCCGTCGCTTATTGCAGCTCTTCATTGGCCGCCCGCCCTGCCAGTCAGTGCAATCTTCGCAGCCTTCAAGCCAATCATTCTTGGCTTCCTAAAAGAGAATGCTATGGTAACCAACTGAGATTTGATCATCTTAACTGCTGGGAGCATATGGTCACACAATGCAAGCTGGTAGTGTAAAACAATGCATCTGTCTAGCTATGTATCTAGAGGTAGAGAGAATGTTTTCGCTTGTGAGGGAATCCAAAACTTGAGGTCATCAATATAAGGTAGTCACTAATAAATCCAATAAGGAATTCAGGGGAAATGTCTTTACCCAGAGAGTGGTGAGAATGTGGAACTCGCTACCACAGGGAGTGGTTGAGGCGAAGAGCACAGATGCATTTAAGAGGAAGCTGGATAAACACATGAGAGAGAAAGGAATAGAAGGATATGCTGACAGGGTGGGATGAAGTAGGGTGGGAGGAGGCTCCTGTGGAGCATAAACACCGGCACTGACCAGTTGGGCTGAATGGCCTGTTTATGTGCTGTAAGTTCTATGTCATTCTTTTTCTTTCTATCTATTTATCTATCCATCTTGGATACTAACGACTGGAGATCTTATCTCCTTGGGTTACCAACCCTCCTGCCAGTGGAAACTAATTTACTCTTCCAAAATCCCCCATCATTTTGAACACCTCTATTAAGTCTCCCCTTAATCTTTGCTGCTCTAAGGAGAACAATCCGAGCTTCTCTAGACTCTCCACATAACCGATGTCCATCATCCCTGCTAACATTGCGGTAAGTCTTCTTTCCAAGGCCTTGATATCTTTCCGAAAGTGTGGTGCCCAGAGATGGACACAATACTCCAGCTGAGACCTAACCAGTGGTTTATAAAGAACATAAGAAATAGGAGCAGGAGTCGGCCATTTGTCCCCTCGAGCCTGCTCCGCCATTCAATAAGATCATGGCTGATCTTCTTCCTCAACACCACTTTCCTGCACTATCCCCATATCCCTTGATTCCCTTAATATCCAAAAATCTATCGACCTCGGTCTTGAATATACTCAACAACTGAGACTCCACTGCCCTCTGGGGTAGAGAATTCCAAAGATACACTACCCTTTGAGTGAAGAAATGTCTTCTCATCTCAGTCCTAAATGGCCAACCCCTTATTCTGAGACTGTGACTCCTGGTTCTAGACTCCCCAGCCAGGGGAAACATCCTCCCTGCACCTACCCTGTCAAGCCCTGTAAGAATTTCTTATGTTTCAATGAGATCACCTCTCATTCTTCTAAACTCCAGAGAACATAGGCCTAGTCTACTCAATCTCTCCTCATAGGACAATCCCCCCATCCCAAGAATCAGTAAACCTTCGTTGCACTCCCTCTATTGCAAGTATATCCTTCCTTAGCTAAGGAGACCAAAACTGTACACAATACTCTAGGTGTGGTCTCACCAGGGCCCTATATAATTGCAGTAAGATGTCTTTACTCTTATACTCAAATCCTCTTGTAATAAAGGCCAACATACCATTTGTTTTCCTAATTGCTTGCTGTACCTGCATGTTAACTTTCAGTGATTCATGTACAAGGACACCCAGGTCCCTCCGAACACCAACATTTCCCAATCTCTCTCCATTTAAAATATATTCTGCTTTTCTATTTTTCCTACCAAAGTGGATAACTTCACATTTCTCCACATTATATTCCATTTGCCATGTTCTTGCCCACTCACTTAGCTTGTCTATATCCCCTTGAAGCCTCTTTGCATCCTCCTCACAACTTACATTTCCACCCAGCTTTGTACTGGTGAGAGATTTAGCATAACTTCCTTGCTTTTGTACTCTCTGTCTATTTATAAAGCTAAGGATCCCGTGTGCTGTTTTTTAACAGGTTTATCAACTTGTCCTGCCACCTTCAAAGATTTGTGTATGTGAACTCCCAGCCAGGACTCTCTGTTCCTTGCAACCCCTTTAAATGGTCCCATTTACCATGTACCATTGTATACTTTTCAACCTCAGTGATCTTCTGCACTGTTGAATCTCGGTCTTTCGCTTTGGTTTCTGAATTTTTTAAAACAAAAAATATGAAAAATCCAGAAAAGAAAATGAAAAAAAAAGAATTTCTGCCACCTGTGTTTTAACGCTCGTTACGGGGCATATTTAATGCCTAACTCCCTGGATATTTTGACAGTGGAAGTAATAAAGGCACCTAATAAATTTGTATTGATAGCAGCATCTGTCTGAGGCAGTAACCATGGGTAACCGCAACACCCTTATCATTGGCTACGTCCAGATTTAAATATATTCATAGTTACACTGGTGGTGAGTACTGCAAATAGAAATTTTACAAATTCCATAAATAAATAATTAAAAAGTAGCATTTTTAATGCATTGACTAAGGTCATTCTGTATTTTATATAGATATATGATTGTGTTGGGATAGATAGAGAGAAAGATAGAGAGAGATAGATAATTGATGATAGATAGATTGATAGATAGATAAATGATAGATATATAGATATAGATAGATAGGTAGAAAGAGAGATAGATAGATAGATAGATAGATAGAGAGAAAGATAAATGATAGATATATAGATATAGATAGATAGATAGAAAGAGAGATAGATAGATAGATGATAGATAGATAGATAGATAGATAGATAGATAGATAGATAGATAGATAGAGATAGATAGAAAGGTAGATAGATAGATAAATGATAGATATATAGATATAGATAGATAGAAAGAGAGATAGATAGATAGATAGAGAGATAGAGAGAAAGATAGAGATAGATAGATAATTGATGATAGATAGATTGATAGATATAGAGAGAAAGATAGACAGAGCGATTGATATAGATAGATAGAAAGGTAGATCGATAGATGATAGATATATAGATATAGATAGATAGAAAGATAGATAGATAGACAGATAGATAGATAGATAGATAGATGCTAGATAGATAAATAGATATAGATAGATAGATATAGATAGACAGGTAGGTAGGTAGATAGATAGATAGAGAGATAGACAGATAAAATAGAAATACAAAGAGTAGCTAGCATATATTTGCAGAGACATATGAAGCTAGAGAAAGAAAAACAGGGTTAAAGAAGATGGGGCTCGAGATAGATGGAGATGGCGAGGGGGATTAATAGATGAATATTTATAGAAAAAAAAAGATATACCAGGATACAGATAGATCAACTGATCTGTTGGGATTTTCTGCATTATTCAGTGGCATCTCCTTTGTGTGATTTCTCCAGGAGTGGGAATAGTTTCCTATTGGCTTACCTCAATGAGTGCTCCAAATATTTTAATAATAGATGGGGGAATAAATGGATGTTATAAAGTGCTTCTAATCAAAAACAAAATGACAGCAGGTCCTGTCCTATGGTGCTGTGAGCATTTAGGCCGTTACTATATTTGATAATAATGCTTCAAACCAACCCCAGCCTGCACACTGCAGCGCTGCCCGCAGGGGTGCTGCTCCATCATAAACAAAGCATTTCTGGAGCCTCAAACAGCGCAGCAATGCAGCTCAAAGGGCAGGCAAAGTGCCAGCTGCAGTAAAGGTAGGCAGACAGACAGCTGCTGACTGTGGGCCGGGCCTCCTCGCTGGTTCCGGGCTGCAGTCTTCGCATCGCTGCCCCAGCACGGCGAAGGTGCAGCAAATTCAAACTGCAGATGTGACAGGAAGCAAGTGAGCGTGTGCAAGATTCAATGTAGCCCGTTACTGTTCCGTGGATGTCCTTACAGATCTGTCACATGAGTAAATACTTTATCCAATATTCTCCCCTTGATCAGCTTTTGCTCACCTCTCCTAATATCTCCTTCTTTGGCTCAGTGTTAATATCCTGTCTGATAACGTTCCTGTGAAACGCCTTGGAACGTTTTACTGCATAAATGCAAGTTACATAGGAAATTACTGCACAGAAACAGGCCATTCGGCCCAACAAATCCATGCTGGTGTTTATGCTCCACACCTTACTCATGCCACCTGACTTCAAATCAACAGATCCTCCTATCCCTTCCTCCCTCATGTGTTTATCTAGCTTTCCCTTAAAGGCGTCTATGCTATTCTCCTCAACCACCCCACGTGGTAGTGGGTTCCACATTCGTACCACGCTCTGGGTAAAGTTCTTACTGAAGCTGCAGACCGTTGCGGTGGATTGGTCCTGGGGGGGGCGGGGGGGGGTAGTGACTCTGTGGAATGTCAACCTAGTGCCATTCGTCATGTGTCAGCCGTGGCTCAGTGGGTAGCCTCTGAGTCAGAAGGTCGTGGGTTCAAGTCCCCACTCCAGACACTTGAGCACAAAAATCTAGGCTGACACTCCCAGTGCAGTGCTGAGGGAGTGCTGCACTGTCAGAGGTGCTGTCTTCCCTTTCAGGTGGAAGTAAAAGATCCCATGGCGTTATTTCAAAGAAAGCAGGGGAGTTATCCCCGGTGTCCTAGCCAATATTTATCTCTCAATCACCGTCTCTAAAAATACAGATGATCCGGTCATTATCACATTGCTGTTTGTGGGAGCTTGCTGTGCGCAAATTGGCTGCCATGTTTCCTACATTACAACAGTGACTACACTTCAAAAAGTACTTCTTTGGCTGCAAAGCGCTTTGGGACGTCCAGTGGTCGTAGAAGACGCTATATAGATGCAAGCCTTTCTTTTTTTTCAGTGTGCCTACATAATGGGTGTCAGCAGGCTAGTGGACTATGGAGGGCATCACGATCAAGCCTGATCCTCTCCCCGCACAACATTTACTTTCCAACAGGAAGTCACTAGATATTGACTGGGATGGGCAGGGGGGTGGCAGGGGGCAGGAACGGATGCTGATTTACGTTTTGCCGCCTTACCCGGGTGGTGGTGAGGTGGGGGGGGGGGGTGGGGGCGGGTGTTAATTGTAGTGAACCCGGCAGAGTTCAGCTGAATGACCACAGACCAGGGATCAAACTAGGAATCCTCCCAGTCTTTATGGCTCGGCACGGCACCTTTACCCATTAAGCCATCAGGATCGCTAACGTGTAAATCTGTTAAGAGAGAGAGGCACGCAGGAGGAGGAAGGGATAAAGCAGACCCGAGGGATGAATATGGAATGAGACAGCAAACACGCTCGATGGAGAGGGGAGTTTCTGCAACAGGCCACAAAGGAGCAAAAATAGTGAAGGGTCAGGGGTCAAGGGGCTGATGAGTTGTCAAGTGGAATATTCTGTACAGAAAATAGATTCCCAAGAGTGATTGCAAACCAGTAATCTAATCAAGATACCCAGATACCATCATAAACAGAGAAAGCAGAGCTCGGGCAGTTTATAACAGGCATCTGAAGCTGAGAGTAGATTATTGTTGCGACATTTTTCCTTTGCTGATTCCTTGCCCTCCCTGCCACCCCCACTCCCCACCCCACCCACCCCGCGACCCCTCATTTGCCTGGAAGGCACTGATCATATCGCACTGTGGTTTCAGGAATGTTTCAATACCTCATCCCAGCGACCTATGTTGAAAACAGACGCCCTTTCCTCTGTTAGGCCTGTTGTTAAATTCTGTTGTGAGCAGGGCGCACAAGGTACATGCAGAGGAGGAAGGCCTTTCGGCTCACCTTAGCTCATTCATCTACCGTTCCCGTCATTATTTTTTTTTAAATTAATTCTCAGGATGTGGGCATCGCTGGCGTTTATTGCCCATCGCTAATTGCCCTTGAGAAGTCAGGAGTGTGATGGAATACTCTCCACTTGCCTGGATGAGTGCAGCTGCAACAACACTCAAGAAGCTCGACACCATCCAGGACAAAGCGGCCCGCTTGATTGGCACCCCGTCCACGACCTTAAACATTCACTCCCTCCACCACCGGCGCACCGTGGCTGCAGTGTGTACCATCTACAAGATGCACTGCAGCAACTCGCCAAGGCTTCTTCGGCAGCACCTCCTAAACCCGCGACCTCTTCCACCTAGAAGGACAAGGGCAGCAGGCGCATGGGAACACCGCCACCTCCAAGTTCCCCTCCAAGTCACACACCATCCTGACTTAGAAGTATATCGGCCGATCCTTCATCGTCGCTGGGTCAAAATCCTGGAACTCCCTCCCTAACAGCACTGTGGGAGCACCTTCACCACACGGACTGCAGCGGTTCAAGAAGGCGGCTCACCACCACCTTCTCAAGGGCAATTGGGGATGGATAATAAATGCTGGCCTTGCCAGCGACGCCCACATCCCGTGAACGAATAAAAAAAAAAGGTGGAGATGGTGGTGAGCCTTCTTCTTGAACCACTGCAGTCCGTGTGGTGAAGGTACTCCCAACAGTGCTGTTAGGGAGGGAGTTCTTTGTAGCGTATTGATACAACTGAGTGGCTTACGAGGCCATTTCAGAGGGAAGTTAAGGTGTGGGACTGGAATCACATATAGACCGGACCGGGTAAGGACAGCAGGTTTTACTTCCCGAAAGGACATTAGTGAACCAGTTGGGTTTTTTCAACAAGCCAACAGCTTCATGGTCACTTTTACTGATATCAGTTTTTTATTTCCACATTCTTTTTCCAGCTGAATTATTATTCTTAAACTGTCATCGTGAGATTTGAGCACACGTTTTCTGGATTTTTAGGCCAGGTCTCTGGATTACTACGAACATATGAAAATGACACACAGGAAGACCTATTGGTCCATTCAGCTTGTCCTACACAGATGTGATGCCTTATGCGTCACGATATATACACTCCCCACCCACCTGGAGCCATGCAATCCCCAGGGAGAAGCAAAAAAAAACCCAGGCCAATTAGGGGGAACAAAATCTGGAAAATTCTTCGCCAACCCTTTTAGACATTGGTCTCGAATTTCCAAGTCCCGTGGAGGCGGGTTTGGAAGCGGGAATGGGGGAAAATTGCAGAATTGGGGGGCACGAACCCTTCCCGCCCCCCAACCCGCCTCCATGCCCGTTTCCCAGGAGGCGGGTACCCGACCTGTGCTGGGAGCCGCCTCCCCGAGGCGGGAAGGGGATTAGTGCCAATTAACTGCCTGTTAACAGGTAGTTAACAGGCAGTTTTTGACCTAATCCCTATTTTTAGCCCTGAAGTGTGGGCTGCCCGACGGCTCCAAACCACGCCAAGTTAGCGAGGCGGACCGTCGGGCTGAAGGGCTTGGAGGGTTTGAGATGTCCGGTGTTCAGGTGAGTGATGGGTGCATGAGTGCAGAGGTAAGTGTGTTTGGTGTGTGTAAAGTGTTTAAATAAGTTTTACTTACCTTTACTTACTAATGCAGGCTTCCTCCCTTCAGGTCTCGGGAGTCCCTCATCTCACCGGCACAGAAAGCAGAATGGCCGCGAGCTGTCAAAAGTTGCAGCATTCAGCTTTCTATTCTGGAGAGATTTCTAACTGAGTCTGTGGAGAAGGACTCAAGTTAGAAGTCAGATTGTCAGTGTTTGACAGCTTCACAGAGCTGTCAAATGCTGATATTTCATCTGTCAAAAGCTCTTGACAGATGAAATGTCAATCCCTGACGTCACCAGTAACCAGGTGTCCCTTAACTGGCCTGCTGAGCCCGCTGGGCGGGCTTAACAAGGTCAATCAAGGGAAAATCGCGTGGGTTGGTCACAAATCGATGGAAGCAGGACTACAACGCAAAAAGTGGGAGTCCCGCCTCCATCACGTCCCCATTGACAAAATCCAGCCCATTGACTCTGATTTATGTTACAGGGCACCTCCCTCCTGTACGAGGTGATCTCCACCTCAGCCAAAGACAGGTCCAGCTCTCGCTTGAAGGAAAACAGTGAGTCAGCGCTCACCGCACGAGCCGGCAACCAGTTTCACAGGTCCACTATTCTCTGGGAAAAGAAGAACCGCCCAACATCTAACCTAGTTCGATAGTAAAATACTGCGGATGCTGGAAATCCGAAATAACAACAGAAAACGCTGGAAAAACTCAGCAGGCCAGGCAGCATCGGTGGAGAGAGAAACAGAGTCAACGTTTCAGGTCGAAACCCTTCGTCAGGACTGAGAGAAAAGGCAGGAAATGAAACAAAAGGCAGTTTGGGGGCTGGGAAATGGGGGAGGGGATGAAAGAAGAGACATTAAGAGATATTCAAGGTGAGACGAGATGGTAATAGGACAGGTAAAGAAACAGACAATGGCTCGAGATGAAGTGTGAAATGCACTGGCAGAGTGAGAGACAGCTGCCATGTGGGAGAGAGAGAGAAAAGGAAAAGGCACAACCTAGTTCTGTCCTTCCATAACTAGCATCGTGACCCCCCCCCCCACCCCCACCGGTCCTCCCTAACCTGCCCAGTTGAAATAACTGGTCGCCACAAGCACAATCTAGTCCAGTAACGTAACCGCCATACTACCGTACCCCAACATCCAACAACAACTTGCATTTATACAGCGTCTTTAACATCGAAAAATATCCCAAGGCGCTTCACAGAGGCGTAATCAGGCAAAATGGATCCCGATCCAAAGAAGGGGGGGGTCACCAAAAGATTGGTCAAAGACATGAGTTTTAAGGAGGGCCTTAAAGGAGAAGAGGGGGATGGCGAGGCGGAGAGGTGTAGAGAAGGAATTCCAGAGCATGGAGCCTAGACAGCTGAAGGCACCTTTGCCAATGGTGGGGCAAAAGGAGTGGAGATGCATAAAAGTCCTGAGTCAGAGGAATAGCGAATTTGGGGAATGGGAGGGTTGTAGGGTTGTAGGAGGTTACCGAGATAGGGAGGAGCGAGGCCATGAAGGGGTTTAAACACAAGATGAGAATTTTAAACTGGTGATGTTGGGAGACCGGAAGCCAATATAGGTCAACGAGGACAAGGGCATTATAAGTGAGCTAGACTTGTGCGGGATAAGATATGGACAGTAGAGTTCTGGAATAGCTGAAGTTTACAGAGGGTAGAGGATGGGAGGCTGTCCAGGAAAGCACTGGAACAGTGGAGTCTGGAGATTACAAAGGTATGGATGAGGGTTTCAAAATAAATGATTTCAGAGTTTTCAACTCCAGTAGACTTCTGGGTGATTTGATTGAAGATTATAAGATGGTGAAGGGAATAGATTGTGTTTCAGTTGACAGTTTGCTAGGGAGGGCCAGGGGTGACAATTTTAAGTTGTGTAAGGCCAGATCTAGGTTCGATGTCAGGACGTGATTCTGTTCCCAGAGAAGATTCACCAGACAGGATGGCAGGAATGACGTACGAGGAGAGATTGGGTCAATTAGGCTTATATTCGCTAGAGTTTAGAAGAATGAGAGGGGATCTCATTGAAACTTATATACCTCTAACAGGACTAGACAGGAAGGATGTTCCCGATGGTCAGGGAGTCCAGAACCAGGGGTCACAGTCTAAGGATAAGGGGTAAGCCATTTAGGACAGAGATGAGGATGAATGTCTTCACCCAGAGAGTGGTGAACCTGTGGAATTCTCTACCACACAAGGCAGTTGAGGCCAATTCATTAAATATATTCAAGAAGGAGTTAGATATATTTCTTAAGGCTAAAGGGATCAAGGGATATGGGGAGAAAGCAGGGACAGGGCACTGAATTTGGATGATCAGCCATGATCTCATTAAATGGTGGAGCAGACTCGAGGGGCCGAATGGCCTACTCCTGCTCCTATCTTCTATGTTTCTATAATAATGGTCCTCTGGAACAGGCTGCTGGCTCGTACGGTGGATGCCGACTCGCTGAATTCCTTCAAGCGAGAGCTGTGCCTGTTTCTAGCTGGGGGCGGAGATCAACTTGTACGAAAGGTAGGTGCTGTACGATCAGGGCCAGGGTGATTTCTTGGACTAGTAAGGGGGTCGGAGAGGAATTTCCCAGATTTCCGCCCCCGCCGCCCGCCCCCCCCCCCACCGCCTTCCCTAAATTGGCCTTGGGCTTTTAGCTGGGTTTTTTTGCCTCTCCCAGGAGATCACATGGTTTTGGGTGAGGTGGGGAGTGTATTTATTGCGATATACACAAGGTATCACAAATTGTGCGGGATAGGCTGGATGGACCAGAGGGTCTTTTCCCGTCCGTCATATGTTCGCGTGTTCACTGCTCTGCTCAAAGCCCATTCCATGGACTGATCATGCTCTCTGTGCTCAGAACTTCCTCAATTTCTCCTTTTATTAATTTGAATCTGCGTCCCCTTGCTTTCGGCACAATTTGGATTGGATTTTAAAGCTCTGGATTCACCCTTTCTGTAACATTTACCAGCTTACACAGTGACAAAGCAGTTTCTGCTCATTCTCAGATAGCTAAAATATATTCCCATCTCACTGTTCTCTTTATTAGACTGCATCTAATTGGTAAAGTGTGAAATGCTTATTTATACTTCACTGTGGGAATGACTTCACCATTCACAGGGGAGCTATGTCAGTGACTCTCACCAGACATGTATAAATAGATTCTTCACACTAGTAATTACACTTTCTATTCATACCAGAATGGTGTAGCAAAGTTAATTAAGCATTACAGCACCAGAGGGGTGTGGAAGTCAAACTCAGGTCTCCCAAAGGCACTGTGGACCAAATGGCTTTGCGTTTCTGCTGGTGTTCTTGGGCTAGCAATAAAAAAAACTGTTAAAATTCTCACTCTGAATCCTCAGTCATAAATCCACTATAGGTTCGAGCATTCAAAAGTGCCCCAGGCAAGCAGCTCGACTTGGTCATTGCAATCCGCTCATTATTTGGCTCCCTTGTGGATATTTCCTCTCAACCTGCCCCACTGTGACCAGGGTCTCCTGCCAACATTAAACAGTTGGAAAAATGACACCTGAGCAGGTTAGGTTGATTGGCTATGATAAATTGACCCTTAGTGTTAGGGGGATTAAATACGTGGGGTTACAGAATAGGGTGGGATATGTGTTGGTGTAGGGGTTACGGGGATCGGGTGGGATATGTGTCGGTGCAGGCTCGATGGGCCGAAATGGCCTCTATCTGCACTGTGGGGTTTCTGTGATTCTGTGATTCTGTGAGTTGGCAAAAAAATGCCCCATCTATCAGTGGGGGAGAAAACCGCCTCACCCGGTCAATTGGTGACCCCCCCCCCCGCCCCCCCGAAAATCCCAGCCTTACCCCCGACATTACAACACGAAAATTGGTGGGGTGGTAAATAGCGAGGCGGGGAGCCTCAGGCTACAGGACGATATAGATGGGTTGGTCAGATGGGCGGAACAGTGGCAAATGGAATTTAACCCTGAAAAGTGTGAGGTGATGCATTTTGGACGGACTAACAAGGCAAGAGAATACACAATGAATGGTAAGACCCTAGGAAAGACAGAGGATCAGAGGGACCTTGGTGTGCATGTACATAGATCCCTGAAGGCAGCAGAACAGGTGGATAAGGTGGTTAAAAAGGCATATGGGATACTTGCCTTCATTAGCTGAGGCATAGAATATAAGAGCAGGGAGGTTATGATGGAGCTGTACAAAACGCTGGTAAGGTCACAGCTGGAGTACTGTGTGCAGTTCTGGTCGCCACACTATAGGAAGGATGTGATTGCTTTGGAGAGGGTGCAGAGGAGATTCACCAGGATGTTACCTGGGCTGGAGCGCTTCAGCTATGAAGAAAGACTGGACAGGCTGGGGTTGTTTTCCTTGGAGCAGAGAAGGCTGAGGGGGAACCTGATTGAGGTGTACAAAATTATGAGGGGCATAGATAGGACAGATAGAAAGGAACCTTTCCCCTTAGTAGAGGGGTCAATAACCAGGGGGCATAGTTTCAAGGTAAGGGGCAGGAGGTTTAGGGGGGATTTGAGGAAAAACTTTTTCACCCAGGGGGTGGTTGGAATCTGGAACTCACTGCCTGAAAGGGCGGTAGAGGCAGGAATCCTCACAGCATTCAAGAAGCATTTGGATGAGCACTTGAAACGCATAGCATACAAGGCTATGGACCAAATGCTGGAAAATGGGATTAGAATAGACCAGGCTTGATGGCCGGCGCGGACGCGATGGGCCGAAGGGCCTCTTTCTGTGCTGTATAACTCTATGACTCTAACTTGTATTTATATAGCGCCTTTAACGTAATAAAACGTCCCATGGCGCTGCGCGGGAGTATATTAAGACAAAAAATTTGACACCGAACCACATAAGGAGAAATTAGGGCAGGTGACCAAAAGCTTGGTCAAAGAGGTAGGTTTTAAGGAGCGTCTTAAAGGAGGAAAGAAAGGTAGAGAGGCGGAGAGGTTTAGGCAGGGAATTCCAGAGCTTAGGGCCGAGCCAACAGAAGGCACGGCCACCAAAGGTTGAGCGATTATAATCGGGGATGCTCAAGAGGGCAGAATTAGAGGAGCGCAGATATCTCGGGGGGGTTGTGGGGCTGGAGGAGGTTACAGAGATAGGAAGGGGCGAGGTCATTTGAAAGCAAGGATGAGAATTTTGAAATCGAGGCGCTGCTTAACTGGGAGCCAATGTAGGTCAGTGAGCACAGGGGGTGATGGGTGAACGGGACTTGGTGCGAGTTAGGACACGGGCAGCCGAGTCTTGGATCACCTCAAGTTTGCGTAGGGTGGAATGTGGGAGGCCAGCCAGGAGTGCAGATCAAGAGATCATCCTGTGGAGATATCTAAAGACACAGCCTCCATTTATTCATGGCCATCTTAACTGGACACAGGAATATGGATCTTTCAATGTAAGACAACTGGATAGAGATATCGATAAATTCCATCAATACATTGGTGAAGGCAGATAGCGAGATAGGTAGATTAGATGGATCAATAGATACATAGAGCCAAATAGATTGACATAGGAGATTCATATATAAATATATAGAGGTGGGTAGTAAGATCGATAGATATAGATAAATAAATAGTGGCAGATAGAAATACAGGAAACTCTTTATTATCCGGCACCGACGGGATCGGCGTGGTGCCGGTTTATCAAAAAGTTCGGATTACAGAGAGTTATAGTTAAAAGGTACAAGAGCCCCGTACACAGCAACAAATCCAGGCTTCCCTGTTGCTTAGCAACAGCTGCAAGAAGCCTGGCCACAGACCAAGTGTCTCTGTTGCTTAGCAACAAGTGCAGGAACCCCCAATTACACAGCCAAGAATCAAGAAATGGCCACGAATATGAAGAAAAACTTAACTGAACCTACTCCTGAATTTTGCCGGTTGACCAAGATTTCCGGTTGTTTGGGTGCCGGTAAATCGAGAGTTTCCTGTATAGGCAGGATAGGTAGATAGCTAGACAGACAGAGAGAGATAGATAGAGATATATAGATAGCTAGATACAGTAGATGGATGGATGAAGGAAGTGAGAGAGATAGGTATATGTTCGCATATGTGTTAAGTCAGCAGGATTTTCGACCATACATAAAAGATTTTATTGATTCCATCCAGATGTGAGTTGACAATAAATGATTAATTTATGCTGAATGGACATACTTTTCCTTTGCGACATTTCCCAGTCGTAGAATCTGTCACCTGGGGCATCTAGTGACCGTCGCCTTCAGGAGAGCTCTGCATTAATGCATGTTAATAAGGCAACATCCGTATTAGATGTGCTGTTAAGGTTAAACCCTTTCAGTTGATGTATGATAAATGTGAACCCAGGGCAGGAATCTGAAAACTTGCGGAACCTAACAGGTTGCGAGAAGGGCCTTTGGGAATCACATAGCCAACACCTCACCAATAAACTCACAAATTTTCTGTTACGTCTTAGTGAAGGGTTAAAGATAGCCAAAGGACTAGAAATTAGTTCAGGCCTGTTATGAACCGACAAAGAGATCCAAGTGCCCGAAGACGGAGGCCCGAATATCACGAGAAACTGGACCTCGGGCCTCATATACATACTCGGGGTGAGCTGCCAGTGTGTCTACAGGCAGCTCGTCTGACTGAGGAGTCCAACTTCTGGCCCACCTGCCTCATTGGATTCGGCCCCTAGGTAAGTCCTGGGGGTGGAGGAGCGGGGAGGACAGCGGGAAGGGGAGGACAGTGGGAAGGGGCCTGAGCAGTGCAGGCCTGGCTTCAGGGGAGCCTGACTTGTAACAGGGGTAAAAAACGAGCACAGCGAGGTCCAATTTCTAACCCAGAGTCTTTATTCAACAACCACCCACACTGTACCTGACCTGGGAGTGCTTGGCTGCGGACACTGGACTTCTGAGCTGGAGAGTACTGGAGTACCCCATTCAGTTTTTTTTTATTCGTTCACAGGATGTGGGCGTTGCTGGCAAGGTCGGCATTTATCGCCCATCCCTAATTGCCCCTTTGAGAAGGTGGTGGTGAGCCGCCTTCTTGAACCGCTGCAGTCCGTGTGGTGAAGGTACTCCCACAGTGCTGTTAGGGAGGGAGTTCCAGGATTTTGACACAGCGACGATGAAGGAGCGGCCGATATATCTCCAAGTCAGGATAGTGTATGACTTGGAGGGGAACTTGCAGGTGGTGGTGCGCCCATGCGCCTGCTGCCCTTGTCCTTCTGGGTGGTCGAGGTCGCGGCACTGGGAGGTGTTGTTGAAGAATCTTGCCACCGTTTCTCAGGAGAGATACATCGACCTTGGAGGGGCTGCAGTGCAGATTCACCAGAACGATACCGGGGCTAAAAGTGTTAACTTATGAGGACAGGTTGCATTGACTAGGCTTGTATTCCCTTGAGTATAAAAGATTAAGGGGTGATCTAATTGAGGTGTTTAAGATGATTAAAGTAGTTGATGGGGTAGATACAGAGAAACTATTTCCTCTGGTGGGGGGGGGTCTAGAACAAGGGGGCGTAACCTTAAAATTAGAGCCAGGCAGTTCAGGGGTGATGTCAGGAAGCACTTCTTCACAAAAAGGGTAGTGGAAATCTGGAACTCGCTCCCCAAAAAGCTGTTGAGGCTGGGGGTCAATTGCAAATCTCAAAACTGAGATTGCTAGATTTTTGTTAGGTAAGGGTATTAAGGGTTGCAGAACCAAGGCGGGTAGATGGAGTCACGATACAGATCAGCCATGATCTAACTGAATGGCAGAACAGGCTCGAGGGGCTGAATGGCCTCCTTCTGTTCCTATAAGTATTCCATTTCACCTTGACAAGCGCAAAGACTCACAAATAAAAGGAACTGTGAGCTCGCAGTTTCACCTCCCAGCAGGTCCTTCGATTATGCCTGCCTCTGAAAAAAGACGCACAAACAATGTCAGGGAGGTTAACCACCCGCCTCCCTCCCGATAGCCTCCACGAACGATGTTTGTATTACGGTTTTACTTTAATGCTCGCGAACAGCAAACACAAACCCAGATGTGACTGTCGGGGGACAGATCCATCGCCTGGCACCTGCCTCAGCATCTCTACGCAGTCAAGGTCACAGCAAGATGTTGGGACGTCTTTCCGGGAGATGGGCAAGCAAATTCTCTCCGCAAAAGCTTAAGTGCTCTTCAGACTCTTCCCCCGAGACTCCAGAATTAGAAACTGGGGCGGATCCAATTTCGCATTGATGCAATAAGGTGTCATGTTTCCTCAGCATCTTTTTTTTTTCATTTCGTAAGAATTGCTTTCTGTTTTTTTTATTCTATAACTGCAGCCAGTCATGTGAGCCTGTACACAAATCCCTAAAAGCTTGCAGGGTTACTGAAACAGGTCTTAATGAGGTCTCCGAGTATTGATAAGTGATAACATTATAGTAATATCAGCCTTAATGGATCTGGCAGTGTTATTAGAAGGGACAGGATTACTGGGAATACATTTTTTTCAAATCACAGGGAGTTGAATTAAGAGGTCAGATTAAGGCTTGGTTGAAACGTACTTTCATCGGAAATCAAATTGTTGTGGTGAAAATAAATTCACATCTAAACCGTGTAAAAGTAAAAAGATGCAGTTTATTATCAGAGCTCTGGGAGAAGCGTCTCGTTCTCTCTTGGTTGGTACAGCTTTTTATTCTATTTTCATCCAATCACATTGTATTACAATAATCACCTGATCACATTGTATTACAATAATCACCTGATCACATATAGATTCTTTTCAGTATTAATAAAGGTTAGTTACATCTTACTATGCCTTTGGTTACAGGTCAAATTCCCATGACCCCTATATTCTGCTGTGTCTACAATTTTTAGCTAAAGCAGCATATTCCTTATTGCTTACGGAAAACGCACATATTCTGTCTGGTCCCACAACTGCGTCTTATCTTGGTTTTTCGAAGCTTCTCACATTGTTCTTTGTTTAGTTTTGCCTTTTTACATAAGTATATTTCTTATCTCAACCTGGTTTCTTTTAGTCACTTTCACATGACCTCACTCCTTTGTTCTGACTTTAATTTTGCTGGCATCACTTAATTAGTGGTCACCTCGGCTGTCCGAATTCTGAGAGGGTTCAATTTAACCCCTTCAATACAATAGCTAATTAATCCTCCCTGCAATGATTCTGGCGGTTAGGCCCTCGTGACCCTTCTTGGTCTGCAATACTGGGCTGCAGGTCATAGGTTACAGTATCAACAACTCGTTTGTAACTGAGCCCATTCTTTCTGTTCTGTTTCTTATCTCTGCCACCTGGATTATGATGTCTGGTTCTACAGGCTGCCAGACCATAGTTGCTAGGCTGAGGCTTCTTTAATAATCTACGCAAGCCATTTTGTTTCTTTATGTTACTACTTTAAGTTTAGCTGATTTTATTAAATCTTTCTCACAGTTCAGCATTAGCTGTGTGTAGCTTGGTGGCTATGCCTTATCTTATTCTTGTAAGGCTCCATTGTATAAAGTCCTTGAGCTGGGCAGACATTTTATCGTCACTTGGCTTCTCCTCAGCTCTTAGTGATTTTGCACATAACCCCCTTTCTCTTTCCTTTGTCTAAAGTAATTTGTTTGCTCTGCATTTTAAACACTGAGAGGATTTGCTTTTAACCCTTTCAAAATATTCCTCTTTACTCTCAAGGTCCATGTATTCAAAGAATATATTGTCATAAAGCACTGCAGCGATGGTGAAATGAGTTACAACATTAAGTTTTGTTAAATCCATGGACACTGGGATTTTAAACAGAAGATTTTTCAGCTGCAGGAGAAAAAGGCATCAGGCCCTTTCCATAGCTCAACCCACCTTCTCGGCTCCTCCCTCAATCCAATCTCTCTTCAGAAACGCCTCCAATTGTTTCTTGAACCCACTTATACCGTCTGCCTCAATGGGGATCCTTGCTAACTTATTCTGTCATTTTTATTACCCCTTCACGTGGAAAGGTTCCACCCAGAGCGTCTCTGCTTACTCCGAGCTTGGTCATTTTTAGCTTCCTACCCTAACATGGTCTACAGAGCAGTAGTGATACCCGCTGACATGAATCAGTCATTCATGAAAGAAAGACTTATGAAATAATACTGAGTGGCCTACGGGTGGCGCTGTCCAGGGAGAGTATAAATACTCGGGCACGGGCCCAGCTTGCGCAGGACATTCTTAACAGGAACTAGTGAAGGACACAACTAGACCTCCATGTTGTAAAACAGTTGATTAAAGCTTTGCTTAACGCTTAGACCAAGTGCCTAGTAGTTTTCTTACGTCACCCGCCCTGCTGTATGCCTCAGAGACATGGACCATGTACAGCAGGCACCTCAAAGCACTGGAGAGGTACCACCAACACTGCCTCTGCAAGATCCTGCAAATTCATTAGCAGGATAGGCGCACCAACGTCAGTGTTCTCGCTCAGGCCAACATCCCCAGCATCGAAGCTTTGACCACGTTCGATCAGCTCCGATGGATGGGCCACATCGTCCGCATGCTCGATACGAGACTCCCAAAGCAAGCGCTCTACTCGGAGCTCCGGCATGGCAAGAGAGCCCCAGGTGGGCAGAGGAAACGCTTCAAAGACACCCTCAAAGCCTCCTTGAAAAAGTGTAACATCCCCACCGACACCTGGGAATCCCTGGCCCAAGACCGCACAAAGTGGAGGAGAAGCATCCGGGAAGGCGGCGAACACCTTGAGTCTCTTCGCCGGGAGCAAGCGGAAGCCAAGCGCAGGCAGCACAAGGAGCGAATGTCAACCCAAGCACCCCACCCACCCGCCCCTTCAACCACCGTCTGCCCCACCTATGACAGAGACTGTAGGTCCCGCATTGGACTCATCGGTCACCTGAGAACTCATTTTTAGTGTGGAAGCAAGTCATCCTCGGTTCCGAGGGACTGCCTAAGAAGGAGCCCAACGCCAATATCACAGCTTTCAGTTTCCCTATACCACCCACCCTAGGGCCTCTCTGAGTGACACTGCCAAGTTTAGTGCCAATTAGTGTTGAATTAGATGCAGTTCTTTTTTTAAACTGTGCCCACTCAGAACTGAGTTGAGATGCCTCCCGAGACTTGAGCACGTAATCTAGGCTGACACTCCCAGTGCCAATACTGAGGGAGTGCTGCACTGTCGGAGGTGCCGTCTTTCGCATGTGACGTTAAACCAAGGCCCCGTCTACTCTCTCGGGTGGACGTAAAAGATCCCATGGCCACTATTCGAAGAAGAGCAGGGGAGTTTTCCTGATATCCCAGCCAATATTTAACCCTCATCACTTAAAAAAACAGATGATTTGGTCATTATCACATTGCTGTTTGTGGGAGCTTGTTGTGCGCAAATTGGCTGCCGCGTTTCCTACATTACGACAGTGACTCCACTTCAAAAGTACTTCATTGGCTGTGAAGCTCTTTGGGCCATCCTGAGGTCGTGAAAGGCGCTATAGAAATGCATGTTCTTTCTTTCTAGATAACCAACTCTTCCATATTTGGTGGGAATCTCTACGGGTGGGTTCAGTGATCTCCCATGCGCTTCACTGCTGACTGTGGTTCCCTATGTGTGTGGACTGTGTTGATAAGGAGGTGGAACTATCCGAGCATTCATATTGGAAGTGAAAGGCCTCTATTAAAATTAGAGGCTCAACAGTTTTAATAGAGGGCTTTCGTGGCTGCTGTGAATGCTGGGATACCCCTGCCTCCATACCCGCCTCATGCTTTCTCTTAGTCTCTAGCAAGAGGGAACGCTCCCAAAAACCACAGTCGGATGAGCTGTGAAGGGAGAAAGTGAAAGAGAGATAAAGGGAGATAGAGAAAGAGAGAAAAAGAAAAACGACAAAAGGAGAAAGGCAGGGAGAAGATATCAATGCTAGTTGGCCATCACCTGGAGTCCAAGCAAAGGCTACTCTTTGCCCCTTTCAGCTACATTTATCTTCTGGTGTATGTGGATGCCTCAGGTACATGTCTTGTCACTAACAATCCTGCACATGGGATTTTGCTTCGTGTTGGGAACTCTGCTGAGGCACACATGAGCCGTACAGTATCAGACAAGACTGAAATGGTCCTTTAACTCGGTGGGTACTGCATATGTGCAGAGGCTAACACATGAGCTGTACACTACCAGACAGGAGTGAATTGTTCCTTTTTAACGGGTGTGTATTGCATATGGTAAAGTACAAAAAGCATCGCCCTTTCTGCTAAAATTCAGTATGCACGCTTACAGTGCCACCCAGTGTAACAAAGCACAAACTGCACCTTTGGAGACAGTCAAAACTGGGTCGACTGGATCTATGAATAGAAGCACACTAGGGGCCGAAACTCTGGAATCCCTCCCTAAACCTCTTTGCCTCTCCACTTCTTTCTCCTTTAGGGAGGGAATTGCAGAGCTTAGGGCCTAGACGGCTGAAGGCACGGCCGCCAATGTTGGGACGAAGGGAGTGAGGGATGCGTAAGAGGCCAGAGTTGGAGGAACGCAGAGATCTTGGAGGGTTTGGATCATGGAATGATGCAGCTCAGAAGGAGGCCATTCAGCCCACCCTGCCTGTGCCGGCTCTTTGAAGGAGCAGTCCAATTAGTCCCACTCCCTCTGCTCTTTCCCCACAGCCCTGCAAATTTTTTCCCTTCAAGTATTTTTCCATTTCTCTTTTGAAAGTTACTATTGAATCTGCTTCCACCGCCCGCATTCCAGATCATAACAACTTGCTGTGTAAGAAAATGTTTCCTCATCTCCCCCTCTGGTACTTTTGCCAATTATCTTAAATCTGTGCCCTCTGGTTACCGACCCTCCTGCCACTGGAAACAGTTTCTCCCTATTTACTCTATCAAAACCCTTCATAATGTTGAACATCTCTATCAAATCTCCCCTATTCCCTTGCCTTGTTAGTCCTCCCAAAATGCATCACCTCACACTTTTCAGGGTTAAATTCCATTTGCCACTGTTCTGCCCATCTGACCAACCTGTCTATATCGTCCTGTAGCCTGAGGCTTCCCTCCTCGCTATTTACCACTCCACCAATTTTCGTGTCATCTGCGAACTTACTGATCATATCTCCTACATTCATATCTAAATCATTAATGTACACTACAAACAGCAAAGGACCCAGCACCGATCCCTGCGGTACCCCACTGGACACAGGCTTCCAGTCACAAAAACAACCTTCGACCATCACCCTCTGCCTCCTGCCACTAAGCCAATTTTGGATTCAATGTGCCAAATTGCCCTGGATCCCATGAGCTCTTACCTTCTTGACCAGTCTCCCATGCAGGGCTTTGTCAAAAGCCTTACTGAAGTCCATGTAGACTACATCAACTGCACTACCCTCATCCACGCACCTAGTCACCCCCTTGAAAAATTCAATCAAATTGGTTAGACATGATCTCCCCTATCCTTGCCTCTCCAAGTGAAGACTAATTCTGTCCCTCAGAATTTTTTCCAATAATTTCCCTACCACTGATGTTAGGCTCACTGGCCTGTAATTCCCTGGTTTATCCCTACTACCCTTCTTTAATAATGGTACTATGTTAGCTGTCCTCCAGTCCTCTGGCATCTCCCCTGTGGCCAAAGAGGATCTGAAAATTTGTGTCAGAGCCCCTGAAATTTCTTCCCTTGCCTCACACAGCAGCCTGGGATACATCTCGTTTGGGCCTGGGGATTTATCCACTTTTAAGCCCGCTAAAACCGGTCCATCTTTGTCCTTTACCATGACTATCTTAAATCTCACCGAATTATGGTCACTGTCACCAAAAGGTTTAGCATGACTTCCTTGTTTTTGTATTCAATGCCCCTATTTACAAAGCCAGGTTTCTTTTTTACCTTTTCCTGACTCACTCATCCTGCACATTACATGAAAGCAGTGTGAGCTCCTCCCTGGCTTTACCGAGACTCCTGCTGGGAAGTGCATGCATTGAAGTTGGATAAGGACAGGCTCAGGACGACACCTTCTACAGTCGTGTAGCCTGCTGACACTCATTACCTCGGCTCACACTTGAAGAGCGACTGTTCGGGCGAGGAATTGGAAGGCACCTGAGGAATTGCCTGGATGAGTGCAGCTCCAACAACACTCAAGAAGCTCGCCACCATCCAGGACAAACCTGCCCATTTGATTGGCACCCCATTCACCACCTTAAACATTCACTCCCTCCACCACCGGCGTACCGTGGCTGCAGTGTGTACCATCTACAAGATGCACTGCAGCAACTCGCCAAGGCTTCTTCGGCAGCACCTCCCAAACCCGTGACCTCTTCCACCTAGAAGGATAAGGGCAGCAGGCGCATGGGAACACCACCACCTCCAGGTTCCCCTCCGAGTCACACACCATCCTGACTTGGAAATATATCGTCGTTCCTTCATCGTCGCTGGGTCAAAATCCTGAAACTCCCTCCCTAACAGCGCTGTGGGAGCACCTTCACCACATGGACTGCAGCGGTTCAAGAAGGTGGCTCACCACCACTTTCTCAAGGGCAATTAGGGATGGGCAATAAATGCCGGCCTTACCAACGACGTCCACATCCCGTGAATGAATAAAAATAAAATTGGAGCTCACAGGAGACATGGGTGGGGGGTGGGGGAGAATGGGGGGCAGGGGGAGTGAAGGGACACATCACCATTATCGTTGTATCGTACGATTACCAGGATGGTAGAAGGCGAACTAGAAGCACCTTAGTCTTTTATCATCTAGCAATTCCTATCTTCCTATGACACACGATCTCTTCCCATGCGCGTAGGCAACTACGTGTAGACTTTGAGACCATATGGACATGTGGAACTCCATGCTAAAAGATTAAGACAAATAATCTTTGTTTTGACATCTCCTAAAGATTTCTTCCACTTCCAGATAAAGACACTCAGACCAATGAATGTCAGGCCGATTGGGGGATTATCTCTGGGTGCACGGGCTCATGAATATTTAAACCTAATTGAGTTCTGCAACTCATCAATAAGCAAATATATGCTTCAAAAGGGCATGAAGTGGAAATGCTGTGCATCTCAAATGTCTCCAAACACACTAGCATAGACTTGGTTGCAGAAGTATACTCGTATGATTGCTTCAGTCGGACCTCTCACCTCCCTGCCATTCCGAAATACCTCAACATTTAGGAACAGCGATCAGGGGTAGGAATTCCCCCGATTTCTACCGTGTGATTCCTGCTGAAAAATAATAATAATAATAATAATAATCAACTTTATTGTCAGTGTTAGTGCACAAGTGCAGTACAACGAAATGTAGGCTTGTGGCTCCCGAGAGTGTACATTTAGATTAAGACATTTAAGACATCACTGCAAAAGGGAAAAAAAGGACTTGCATTCCTATAGCGCCTTTCACAGATTCAGGACATTCCAAAGAGCTTTAAAGCCAGTGAAGTACTTATGAAGTGTAGTCACTGTTGAAATGTAGGAAACGTGGCAGCCAATGCGCCCATAGCAAGGTCCCACAAACATCAATTAGATAATTGACCAGGTGTTGATTGAGGGGTAAATATTGGCCAGGGCACCGAGTAGAACTCCCCTCCTCTTCTTTGAACAGTGCCGTGGGATCTTTTACGTCCACCTGAGAGGGCAGACGGAACCTCAGTTTAACATCTCATCTGAAAGACGGCACCTCCGACAGTGCAGCGCTCCCTCCGTACTGCGCTGAAATGTCAGCCTAGATTATGTACGCAAGTCTCTGGAGTGGGACTTGAACCTACGGCCCTCTGATTCAGAGGCGAGAGTGCTACCCACTGAGGCAAGGGATCAGGCTTGGCTTCCCTCCACGTTTCAGCTTCCTGCTGCCATTCACTGTCTAGCCTCACATATGAAGAATGACCATTTGAGGGAGGTACTGCAGGTAGGCCGAGCCTCCTGTAGCTGTATATGAAACAGCTGAAATACAATAACCTTTACATTACTGTGTCCTTCCCCTGACCTCCAAGATGGTCAATGAAAGAAAAAAAAAAGACTTGCATATCTGTAGCGCCTTTCATGACCTCGGGACGTCCCAAAGCGCTTTACAGCCAATGAAGTACTTTTGATGTTGTAATGTAGGAAACACGGCAGCCAATTTGTGCACAGCAAGTTCCCACAAACAGCAAACTTATAATGACCAGATAATCTTTTTAGTGATGTTGTTTGAGGGATAAATATGGTCCAGGACACCGGGGAAGAACTTTTGTTTGGTACTACAGCACCACCACTGGCAGGAAGGTGTAATCACAACGTGACAAGTTTACATAAGAAATTCCCATTGTAAATGTGGGGACGACGTAGGGATATAGAATGGAAAAAGTTGGCACAAAGGTGTGACAACAGGAAGTAAGATTTTGTAGACATGAAGGGCAGGATTTTCATTGGGCTGTGGAGGCAGGATTGGAGGCGTGTGGGGGGTTAAAATCTCGAAATCGGGGGGCACGAACCCATCCCGCCCCCAACCAACAGGTAGTTAACAGGCAGTTTTTAGCCTAATCCCTATTTTTATTCCTGAAGTGTGGGATTCCCGACGGCTCCAAACCACGCCAAGTTAGCGAGGCGGACCGTCGGGCTGAAGGGCTTGGAGGGTTCGAGATGTCCGGTGTTCAGGTGAGTGATGGGTGCATGAGTGCAGAGGTAAGTGTGTTTGGTGTGTGTAAAGTGTTTTAAGAAGTTTTACTTACATTTACTTACCTTTACAGCCTTCCTTCCTTCAGGTCTCGGGAGTCCCTCATCTCACCGGCACAGAAAGCAGAATGGCCGCGAGCTGTCAAAAGTTGCAGCATTCAGCTTTCTGTTCTGGAGAGATCTCTAAATCAGCCTGAGAGGAAGGAATTAACTTGGAGTACAGATTGTCAGTGTTTGACAGCTTCAAAGAGCTGTGAAACGCTGATATTTCATTTGTCAAAAGCTTTTGACAGATGAAATGTCAATCTGTGACGTCACCTGTTGCTGGGTGGCCCTTAATTGGCCTGCTGAGCCTGCTGGGCGGGCTCAACAAGGTCAATCAAGTGAAAATCACGTGGGTTGGCCACAACTCGATGGAGGTGGGACTACAACCCCGAAAGTTATAGTCCCGCCTCTTACACGCCTCCTCAATGAAAATCCAGCCTGAAGTGCTTGCAGATTTTTATACATATATATATTTTCTTGTATTCATTCATGGGATGTGGGTGTCGCTGGCAAGGCCAGCATTTATTGTCCATCCCTAATTGCCCTTGAGAAGGTGGTGGTGAGCCACCTTCTTGAACCGCTGCAGTCCGTGTGGTGAAGGTGCTCCCACAGTGCTGTTAGGGAGGGAGTTCCAGGATTTTGACCCAGCGACGATGAAGGAACGGCCGATATATTTCCAAGTCGGAATGGTGTGCGACACGGAGAGGAACTTGGAGGTGGTGGTGTTCCCACAAAGAGAGAGAAAAGGGGAGGGAGAAAGAGAGAGTAAAAGAGGTCTTGTGTGCGACACCGTTCTGATGAAGGGTTACGCCAGCAGAGTGTACTCTAGGGGAATCAATGGATATGGGGATCGGGCGGGAAGGTGGAGTTGAGGTCGAAGATCAGCCATGATCTTATTGAATGACGGAGCAGGCGCGAGGGGCCGTATGGCCTACTCCTGCTCCTAATTCTTATGTTCTTAAGTTAACCTATCTTTCTTTTTTCAGGTGCTGACTGACGTGCTACAAATTTCCAACATTTTTGATTTTTATTTCAATTTTCCACCACTCATGTTTCTCTTTCTTATTTGCCCCCCAAAAATGTATGTTCTTGGTTTTAATGTAAAGCCTCATCTAAGGACGTTAGAGATACAGGTTTTGACGCAATTGAGCGGGGGGAAAGAAACTAAATATTAACCGACCAGTCGCAAACAATATCTTTCCAACAAGTGACTAATTGTGTGGTTAAAGGTGTTAACTGAATATTAATTGTTTGAGGGAGCATGTGCAGCAATGTAGTTAATGAATATGATTATAACCAGGTATATAAATCTCTCCGAATCCTTTGGTAAGCAAAAGGACAAGTTGAGGTTTTGGTTCTCACTGTTTAAGCCAATATCAGACAGCAATGGTCATCCTTCAAATCTGTGGCTGCATTTCTCTTAAAGGTACGGACTTCTCTTATCGTTTGTGTTTTTAGAAAGACCTTTTGCACTCATCGAAGTAAAGGATGTTAGTGTTGGGGAATGGAATGCTTTTCATCTGAGGCATCAAGGGCTCCCAGGGGGCAAATAGAGCATGGGTTAGAGGCAGAGCAAAGCTCCCTTAACTCTGCCCCAACCATGCGGCTGAGACCCAAATTCAGAAGAGCGCCTCCTACTGTGTGCCAGTATGGCGATCCTCCATTTCACACACAGTCATCCTATGAGGTCCCGGAGTGAGTAATTAGGGTGCCGTTCGTGTGCTGTGGGATCATGGCCACCAGGAATTGGGTTCAGACTGACCAGTCACTTCACGTAGGATCCTTACAGATGACCATGGGGTGTGGGGTGAAGTAGCTGGTTAACTGATTTCTTTTGTAGCAAGTTTGCTGTTGTGGAGGACACTGGATTGGAGGAGATGATGTGTTTTCACAGTGAGGAGCTTTGAAACCCCTCCCCGCCCCCCTCAACAAAGAGGTGATGATACCTTCTGTATTCCTTCATGATTGCTCTGGTCTTGAACAAAAATAGCGCCTTTCACGGCCTCAGGACGTCCCAAAACATTTCAGCCAATGAAGTACTTTTTTTTTTGGAGTGCAGTCATTGTTGTAATGGTGGAAACACGGCAGCCAATTTGTGCACAGCAAGCTTCCACAAACACCAATGACGAGATAATCATTTTTTTTGCAGTGATATTGGTTGAGGGATAATCATTGACCAGGGCACTGGGGGGGATCTCTCCTGCTCATCTTCGAATAGCGCCATGGGATCTTTGATATTCACCTGAGATGTCTCATCTGAAAGACGGAGGTTGTTGCTGCTGCAGGTTTGTATTGCTCCCCCTGCCCTTGTGAGCAGGGCAGACCAGACTTCAGATGCACCCAGTTCTGTTTCATAGAAACATAGAAGATAGGAGCAGGAGTAGGCCATTCAGCCCTTCGAGCCTGCTCCGCCATTCAATGAGATCATGGCTGATCATCCAAATTCAGTACCCTGTCCCTGACTTCTCCCCATATCCCTTGATCCCTTTAGCCTTAAGAAATATATCCAACTCCTTCTTGAATATATTTAATGAACTGGCCTCCACCGCCCTCTGTGGCAGAGAATTCCACAGGTTCACCA
The DNA here is from genome assembly GCF_052327205.1 of Somniosus microcephalus. Taxonomy (NCBI): domain Eukaryota; kingdom Metazoa; phylum Chordata; class Chondrichthyes; order Squaliformes; family Somniosidae; genus Somniosus; species Somniosus microcephalus. The sequence continues at coordinate 34,740,494 of NC_141014.1, read as the reverse complement.
CTCTCTGGGTGAAGAAATTCCTCCTCATTTCAGTCCTAAATGGCTTACCCCTTATCCTTAGACTGTGACCCCTGGTTCTAGACTCCCGGGCCATCAGAAACATCCTTCCTGCATCTAGTCTGTCCAGGGCTGACAGAATTTTATAGGTTTCGATGAGATCCCCTCTCAATCTTCTAAACTCCAGTGAGTATAAGCCCAATCGACACAATCTCTCCTCATACGTCATTCCTGCCATCCCAGGTATCAGCCTGGTGAATCTTCGCTGCACTCCCTCCATGGCCAGAACGTCCTTCCTCAGTGTGTTTCTGGCACACACAGCGGCTTCTTCTGCATTGGGTACAGTCAGTGGGTAAGAGAGGCTTCATTCATCTGTTGCAGGTCTTCTAGGTACCATCATTTGCTGTGGCTCCACCTTATTACAACAACAACTTGCATTTATATAGCCCCTGTAACGCAGTAAAACGTCCCAGGGCGCTGCACAGGAGCGTGATCAGACAGAATTTGACACCGAGCCAAAGGAGGAGACATTAGGGCGGGTGACCAAATGCTTTTGTCAAAGGGGTAGGTTGTAAGCTGCGTCTTAAAGGAGGAGAGCGAGGTGGAGCAGCGAAGAGGTTTGGGCCCGAGACGGCTGAAGGCACGGCCACCAAAGGTGGGGCGTAGGGAGTGGGGCAGAGACAAGAGGCCGGGGTTGTTCTCCAAGGATTGCAGGACTGAAGATGGTTACAGAAATAGGCTCCTTCATTATTGTTAGCTGCCCTTTTTAAAGGTTAAGAACACAACTAGTTTGAAACAAAAGTCTTATCGTAACTTGGGTAACATGGGCCAGGAGGAGACAACTGATGGTGGGTTTTAGTATCGCAGGGTTGTTTTACTTCAAGGTGGCTCCTGACTATTATAATGGCTAATTTAAATGAAGGGACACTTCAATTCTTTACTTGTTTTCACCTCCGTTTTTTCCTCTCCTCTCATAAAGGCACTGACTGGCCTTTCAGTACAGTTCCACAGGCAGGCCTCAAAAGTGGCCATTCTTCATGTACGAGGTTGGACAGGCAGTGTGCGCAGGCTGCTCAGGGGGGTTCCTGTCTCTGGGCTCTCTCACAGTAAGCTTTCCTCCCTCCACATGTTGTTTGCAGCCTGGAAACTGTACAGCCTTCCATTTTAACCCAACTCAACGCCCATTTGAAGTCAATGGGGCATAAAATTGGGCGGGGTGTAAAACGGGTGTTCCCCAACACTCCCCCCCCCCCCCCACCCCCTGCCACCGCACCCCCGAACCTGCCCCATTCCCACCGGGTGAATAGGTTAAAATAGTGGTTTAATGGCACAAACTGTGTAACTATAATTCATGCATTCGTACAAAAAGGAATTTTCCTCTTCGTGAAGGACTTTTTTTTGCTTCTCGCCGCTCTCCAATTCTCTCCCCTCTTCTTCCGAAGGGAATGACACATGCTGGGGTACCATTCCACAGAAACCAGCTGAACCACCCTCAGAGTATCTGGCCCAAGTGGCTGCTCTTCATGTGTGAGCCTGAACTGTCAATGTAGGCGTTTGACTGTAGAAGACAATACATGGCGAGCTCAATCACTTAGGTCTACACCTGCACACTATCCAATGGGTTGGGAGAATTGGGGGGGGGGGGTGCGGTCAGGAAAGGGTCAAAGGATAGCAAACAGGAGCAGAAACTCTGGCTGCTTTCCCCAGCTACCCTCTCTTTAGCCCAGCTACTGTGCCAATGTTAGCACCTCAATAGTCCTGGTTGAGATCAGCATGGTCTGGGGATGCAACCTGGAACTTCAAGAGCATAATAGCAGAGCACTTGGAAAACAGTGACATGATCGGACAAAGTCAACATGGATTTACAAAAGGTAAATTGTGCTTGACTAAACTACTGGAATTTTTTGAGGATGTAACTGGTAGAATAGATAAGGGAGAACCAGTGAATGTTGTGTATTTGGACTTTCAGAAGGCTTTCAATAAGGTCCCACATAAGAGATTAGCATGCAAAGTTAAAGCACATGGGATTGGGGGTAAGGTACTGACTTGGATAGAGAACTGGTTGGCAGACAGGAAGCAAAGAGTTGGAATAAATGGGTCTTTTTCCGAGTGGCAGGCAGTGACTAGTGGGGTACCGCAGGGATTGGTGCTAGGACCCCAGCTAGTCACAATATATATAAATGATCTAGACGAGGGAACTAGATGTAATATGTCCAAGTTTGCAGATGACACAAAGCTGGGTGGGTGCGTGTGCTGTGAGGAGGATGCAGAGAAACTCCAGTATGATTTGGACAGGTTGGGTGATTGGGCAGATGCATGGCAGATGCAGTATAATGTGGATAAATGTGAGGTTATCAACTTCGGTGGCAAAACAGGAAGACAGATTATTATCTGAATGGCAATAGATTGGGAAAAGGGGAAGTACAACTGGGTCGCTGAAGGTAAGCATGCAGGTGCAGCAGGCGGTTAAGAAGGCAAATGGTATGTTGGCCTTCAAAGCGAGAGGATTCGAGTACAGGAGCAAGGATGTCTTGCTGCAGTTATACAGGGCCTTGGTGAGACCATACCTTGAGTATTGTGTGCAGTTTTGGTCGCCTTATCTGAGGTAGGATGTTCTTGCCATGGAGAGAGTGCAGCGAAGATTCACCAGACTGATACCTGGGATGGAAGGAATGACGTATGAGGAGAGATTGGGTCGATTAGGCTTATATTTGCTAGAGTTTAGAAGAATGAGAGGGGATCTCATTGAAACTTATAAAATTCTAACAGGACTAGACAGACTAGATGCAGGAAGGATGTTCCCGATGGCGGGGAGTCCAGAACCAGGAGTCACAGTCTAAGGATGAGGGGTAAGCCATTTAGGACTAAGATGAGGAGGAATTTCTTCACCCAGAGAGTGGTGAACCTGTGGAATTCTCTACCACAGAAGGCAGTAGAGGCCAATTCATTAAATATATTCAAGAAGGAGTTGGATATATTTCTTAAGGCTAAAGTGATCAAGGGATATGGGGAGAAAGCAGGGACAGGGTACTGAGTTTGGATGATCAGCCATGATCTCATTAAATGGCGGAACAGGCTCGAGGAGCCGAATGGCCTACTCCTGCTCCTATCTTCTATGTTTCTATAAGAATTAGGAGGAGTAGGCCATATGGACCCTCGAGCCTGCTCCGATATTCAATAAGATCATGGATGATCTTGGACCTCATCTCCACTTCCCTCCCAATTCCCATATCCCTTGATTTCCGAGAGTTCAACAATCTATCGATCTCAGCCTTGAATATATTCAATGAGTCAGCATCCACAGCCCTTTGGGATAGAGAATTCCAAAGATTCACAACCCTCTGAGTGGAGAAATTTTTCCTCATCTCAGTCCTAAATGGCCGACCCCCTTATCCTAAGACTGTGACCCCTGGTTCTAGACTGTCCAGCCAGGGGAAACCACCTCTCAGCATCTACCCTGCCAATCTCCCTCAGAATCTTATCATCTTATATGTTTCATATGTTTCTTATGCTTTACGACTCCGTTCCACGTTAAGCACTGCACCTGCACCAACTCAACAATTGCGGGAGCTTTCTATGCCAACTTTCTTGATGCCAAAGCTGGTCAGGCTCTGAAAGTTTATGCCATCATGGTGCATCGCTTTCAGTGTTTCAAACACCAGATGTCGCAATGGATCCCGTGCCTTTTAACCAAAATTGGGACAATGAAAGTGAGCCGCGGACATTGGGCAAATCCTAGTTGAGATTTTCAGTTGCAAACCGTCCTCAAGTCAAAATTCACGGCTAGGGGCTGTTGAATAGAAGCCTTTCCCTATCACAAGGAATGGCGGGACAGCTCTCCCTCCATCGCAGTCTCTTGGCGTCCAGCATGAAATAGTAAAAAAATAATTCTGGGTATTATCAGCATCCTGAGGTTGGAGTATGGAGAACAAAATATACAACATAAAACCCCTCACCCAATGAAGGGAAAGTGTAAAGATGGGGACTTGATGAAATGGTCCTGAACACAATGGCAAATTTTTCACTTTAATTCTTTCATACAACCTCCAGACCCTCGGCTACTACATTTCTGCCCCAATTTCAAACGCAAACTTTATGTGCAGAACTCATCAGAGTGCAGGATGGTAGTGCTGGGGAATGGAACACTTTGCATTTCAGGTACCCATCAACCGCTTCCAGGTCAGATATAGCACAGGATAGCTACAACAACAACTTGCATTTATAGAGTGCCTTTAACGTAGTAAAACATCCCCAGGCACTTCACAGGAGCGATTTTCAAACACAATTTGATACTGAACCACATAAGGTGACCAAAAGCTTGTTTAAGGGGATAGTTTTGAATGAGCGTCTTAAAGGAGGAGAAAGAGGTGGAGAGTTTTAAGGAGGGAATTCCAGAGCTGAAGGCCTAGGCAGCTGAAGGTATGACTGCCAATGGTGGAGTGATGAAAACTGGGGATGTACAAGAGGCCAGAATTGGAGGAGTGCAGAGTTCTCAAAGGGTTGTAGGGGGTTACAGAGATAGGGAGGGGGGCGAGGGCATAGAGGGATTTGAAGAAGGATGAGAATTTTTAAATCGAGGCATTGCCAGACCAGGAGCCAATGTAGGTCAGCGAGCACGGCGGTGATGGGTGAATGGGACTTGGTGCGAGTTAGGATACGGGCAGCAGAGCTTTAGTTTATGGAGGGTGAAAGGTGGGATTCTGGCCAGAATAAGTATTGCACACTTATACGTGTAATAAGGAGTGTCTTTACGGAGGAGAGGGAGGTAGAGATGTTGAGGGAGGGAATTCCAGAGCTTAGGGCACAGCCACCAATGGTGGAGCGATGAAAATCGGGAATGCACAAGAGGTCTGAATTGGAGCAGCGCAGAGATCTCGGAGGGCTCCCTCTACTTTGCCCCAACAACGTGCCTCAGCTAATACAATGCTACAGGAAACTTTCGTTTAACCGGAGGTTAAATATCCGGAAAGCTCTATCCACCGGCAAAATTCAGGAGTCGGTGCAGATAAGTTTTTTTACTTTTCGTCGCTTTTTTTCTCCAGTCAGGTTCTGTAAGCGTCTAGTTGAAGCTGTTGCTTAGCTACAGAGACGCTTGCAAGCTGCGCCGACTGCAACAGGGTTTGTTGTTTCAGACGGAGCTCAGAAGCTCCGTATGTTTTAACATTGGCGCTGGTTTCTATGGCAGTTTTGATGGGACGGCACCAGCTCGGTCCCGTCAGTGCCGGATACAAGAAAGTATCCTGTATTTCCCACAGCAGCCTTTCTGAGCAAGACTACCAATTAATACTAATTTAGAAGATCTGTTCTGTGGGAATCTGTGCCCACTAAGAACGCCTTGGAGACTGCCCATGCTTATTTCAGATAGGGCTCGTCCAACCGGAGGAGAGTTCCATCGTATCAGTGTGGACTGGATTTGAACCCGGGCCCCAGAGGTGAAAGTTCAGTGTCTGGCCCAGTGCACCACCCTGTTCCCTCGAAAGACTACTTGATCTGTGCTTTGGTACCATTTCATTAAGTTATTTGTATCCTTTTTTCTCTCTCCTAGGTCTACTTTCCATGATAGTGTTGGTGTTTGGTGCTCAGGCCAGGGATAGCGAGATGTCTTTGCCCTCATGCGTCAATGGGCATGGAGAAAACCAACCAATTTCGATATGTGAATTGTTTGATCGTGTCGTTGAGCTCTCCCACCAGATGCATACTCTCTCCACGGATACATACAATGAATTTGTGAGTACATTTATCTCAAACCCAAGCAGCTTTTTCCAAAGAGTCTGCCCGACAACCATGTATCTAGATTGAGTGAGAGACGTGAAGAAAACGAAGGCAATGTTCACGGGAGCAGACAAGATCAAGGGATCGAACAAGAGTCTTCAAAATTCTGAAAGAGTCCGAGAGGGCAAATAGCAAACAATTATTTATTCCAGTTGGTGAATTGGTAACAGATGGGCATTGATTGAAGATTAGTGTTAGTAATATCAAGAGGTTAACATTTCAACAACAACTTGCATTCATATAGCACTTTTAATGCAGTAAAACGTCCTAAGGCGCTCCTGTGAAGCGCAATCAGATACAAAACTGACACTGAGCCAAAGAAGGAGGCATTAGGACATGCGAGTTAAAGCTTGGTCAAAGAGGTAGGATTTAAGGAGAGTCTTAAAGGCAGAGAGAGATAGAGAGGCGGAGAGGTTTAGGAGGGAATTCCAGAGCTTAGGGCCTCGGCAGCTGAAGGCACGGCCGCCAGCGGTGGGGCAAAGTATGTGGGGGATGCACAAGAGGCCAGAATTGCAGGAGCGGAGAGATCTCGGAGGGTTGTAGGGCTGGGAGAGGTTACAGAGATAGGGAGGGGCCATGGCAGGATTTGAACAGAGATTGCTCACAAAGAGGGTTATTAGAATATGAAACACATTACCATCAGTTGAAGTCAAATCCAGCACGACATTTAAGGGAGAATTGGATAAACACTTGAAGCAGAAAGATATTAAAGGATACAGGGCAAGAGCAGGGAAATGGGATGAGATAACTGCAGTGGGGGAGTCAGCACTTGCAAAGGTATAAGGGGGGGTCATATGAACTGTTTCTGCGCTGAATCTATGATTAATTCTTACCCTGCTGAATAAACTCGGCACATTTATACTGGTAATGACCCTTACCCTGCTGAATAAACAGCAACTCTATAAGATTATTAGTTTTCTTGCTGCATCCATGTCCTATTTCACTCACCCCCACATCACTGACCAGATCCTTGTCTGTGCCAAAGGCAGATTTGAGATTCGGCTCGACAATTAAACCTCGTCATTTTTTTTGTGTATAAAAGTTAATTTCAGAAAATTCCCAAGCAAATTTAGGAACATAGGAAGAGGAGGCCATTCAGCCCCTCGCGCCTGTTCTATCATTCAATGAGATCATGGCTGATCTGTGACATAACTCCATATACCCGCCTTTGCCCCATATCCCTTAATACCTTTGGTTAACAGAAAGCTATCAATCTCAGATTTAAATTTAACAATTGACCCAGCATCAATTGCTGTTTGCGGAACAGAGTTCCAAACTTCTACCTCCTTTGTGTATAGAAGTGTTTCCTAACTTCACTCCTGAAAGGTCTGGCTCTAACTTTTAGACTATGTCCCTTAGTCCTAGACTCCCCAACCAGCAGAAATAGTTTCACTCTATCTACCCTATCTGTTCCCCTTAATATCTTGAAAACTTTGTTAAATTCTAGGGAATACAACCCTAATTTGTGTAATCGCTCTTTGTAACTTAACCCTTGGGGTCCGGGTATCATTCTGGTAAACCTACGCTGCACTCCCTCCAAGACCAATATATCCTTCCTAAGGTGTGGTGCCCAGATCTGCTCACAGTGCTCCAGGTGTGGTCTAACCAGGGTTTTGTACAGCTGCAGCATAACTTCTACCCCCTTGTACTCTAGTCCTCTAGATATAAAGGCCAGCATTCCATTAGCCTTTCTGATTATTTTCTGTACCTGTTCATGACATTTTAATGATCTATGTACCTGGACCCCCCAAGTCTCTTTGGACCCCCACTGGTTTTAGCTTTTCACCATTTAGAAAGTACCCTGTCCTACATTTCATAAATTTGATCCCTAAACACAAATAGACCTTTACTTAAAATAAAATGTTAACCAGAGAGATTGTGACTCAAATGTTCAACTACATTTCATTGTACCGTTGAGAAACCGTAATGAAGCAGCAAAGCCTACACTCCAGGACACCACTTGAGCAGGTTTCTGCTGTGGCTCAGTCGGTTGCACTCTCGTCTCTGCGGCAGAAGGTTGTGGGTTCCTAGCTCCACTCTAGAGATTTGATCCCATAATCTAGGCTGACGCTCTAGTGTAATACTGAAGGGAGTGCTGCACTGCCGTCTTTCAGTTGTGACGTTAAACCGAGGCCCCGTCTGCCCTCTCAGGTGGATCCCAGGGCACTATTCCAAGAAGAGAAGTTCTGTCCTAGAATCAAAGAATAGTTACTGCACAGCAGGCGGCCATTTGGCCCGTCGAGCCCGTGCCGGCTCTCTGCAAGAACACTTCAGCTAGTCCCACTCCCCCGCCCTTTCCCTGTAGCCCTGTAATTTTGTTTCCTTCAGGTACTTAGCCAATTCTCTTTCGAAAGCCACAAAGGGCCAAATGGCCTACTCCTGCTCCTATTTCTTATGTTCTTATGATTTGAGTCTGCCTCCACCACCCTTTCAGGCAGTGCATTCCAGATCCTAACCACTCGCTGCGTAAAAAAAGTTTTTCTTCAAGTCGCCTTTGGCTCTTCTACCTTAAATCTGTGTCCTCTGGTTCTCGACTCTTCCGCCAATGGGAAGAGTTTTTTCTCTAGCTGCTCTGTCCCGAGCCCCTCATGATTTGATTCCTGCCCAATGTTTATCCCTCAACCAACATCATTAAAGCCGATTATCTGATCATCATCACATTGCTGCTTGTGGAACCCTGCTGTGTGTGTGTCCTGCATTACAGCAGTGACTGCACTTCGAAAGTACATTGGTTGCAAAACACTTTGGGAGGTCCTGAGGTTGTGAAAGGCACTGCAGAAATGCAAGTCTTTCTTTTTCTTTTAACAGTCGATGAATTACGCTTTCTGTTTTGAAGCACAGACAATTGATGGAATTCTGGAGTGCAGAGCGATAGGGTGAGAAGGCAGGTAGTTAGGGCAGGGACAAGTTTTCTGGTGCTAGAAATTCTTATGCTCTTTCTTTTAACAGAACCAGCATTTTATGCAAGGGCAACAGCTTATTTTCAGGGCTATTAACAGCTGCCACACCTCCTCCATAGTGACACCTCAGAACAAGGAAGAAGCATTAAGCACAAGTGTGAGTATTTCTGCCGAAACGAGTTAAAGAAACATAGGATATAGAGCACAGAAACAGGCCATTCGGCCCAACCAGTCTATGCCGGTGTTTATGCTCCACTCGAGCCTCCTCCCGTCTTTCCTCATCTAACTCTACAGCATCACCCGCTATTCCCTTCTCCCTCATATGCTTGTCTAGCCTCCCCTTAAATGCATCTATACTATTCGCTTCAACCACTCCCTGTGGTAGTGAGTTCCACATTCTCACCACTCTCTGGGTAAAGAAGTTTCTCCTGAATTCCCGATTGGATTTCTTGGTGACTATCTTATATTGATGGCCTCTAGTTATGCTCTTCCCCACAAGTGGAAACATTCTCTCTGTATCCACTCTATCAAAACCTTTCCTAATTTTAAAGCCCTCTATTAGGTCACCCCTCAGCCTTCTCTTTTCAAGAGAAAAGAGACCCAGCCTGTTCATCCTTTCCTGATAGGTATACCCTCGCATTTCTGGTATCATCCTTGTAAATCTTCTCTGCACCCTCTCCAGTGCCTCGGTATCCTTTTTATAATATGGCGACCAGAATTGTATGCAGTGCTCCAAGTGTGGTCTAACCAAGGTTCGATACAGGCTTAGCATAACTTCCCTACTTTTCAATTCTATCCCATAGAAATAAACCCTAGTGCTTGGTTTGCTTTTTTATGACCTTGTTAACTTGTGTTGATACTTTTCCTGATTTGTGTATTTGTACTCTGAGATCCCTTTGCTCTTGCACCCAATTTAGATTCTTATTTTCCAAGTAATATGTGACCTCCCTATTCTTCTTACCAAAATGTAATACCTCACATTTATCTGTGTTGAATATGATTTGCCAATTATATGCCCATTCTGCAAGTTTATAAATATCTTCTTGTAATCTGTTGCAGTCCTCCTCAGTATTGACTATCTCCCCCAATTTGGTGTCGTCCACAAATTCAGAAATTGTGTTTTTGATTCCAAAGTCTAAATCGTTAATATAAATTGTGAACAACAGTGGTCCCAGCAGTGATCCTTGTGGAACACCACTTCCCACCTTCTGCCAGTGTGAATAGCTACCCTTTTGCCTGGTGAATTGGCCAAAGACACTGCACTGACGGCATTCATGGAGGAGCTCATTTGGCCCATCGTATCCATGAATGCTGTCCGTGCAGTTTCTTTGGCCAATTCACCAGGGCACACATTTTTGGTTGGGGTGGGAAGGAAACTAATTTCCCGGCTCCCCCACCTCCCTCCAGACCACTCGCTCCCTATTTTTCCCCTTCCTTCTACTGTGCTGCAAAAGCCTACAAATTACTATTGGGGTTTTCTCCCCCCCCTACTCCTCTCGATGGCGTTGACTGCTGGGCGACAGTTCCAAGGGCATTGCCGGCCTCCGTTGCCTCACTCAAATGGCCATTCTTTCTGTGGGAGCCTAGATAGTGAATGCCAGTGGGCTATTAGACAGTGTAGGACACCAAAAGAGCATACTTGGGTGCAAATTGCCTGCTCCATCTTCAGGGCCAAGAACAGTTACAAAGAGCAGCAGAGGATAAAAACTGATAAAAGATTGAGTAGAATGAGCCTATACTCTCTGGAGAGGTGATCTCATTGAAACATACAAGATTCTGAGGGGGATTGACAGGGTAGATGCTGAGAGGTTGTTTCCCCTGGCTGGAGAGTCTAGAACTAGGGGGCATAGTCTCAGGATAAGGGGTCGGCCGTTCAGAGCTGAAATGGGGAGAAATTTCTTCACTCAGAGGGTTGTGAATCTTTGGAATTCTCTACCCCAAAGGGCTGAGGAAGGACGTTCTGGCCATGGAGGGAGTGCAGCGAAGATTCACCAGGCTGATACCTGGGATGGCAGGAATGACATATGAGGAGAGATTGTGTCGATTGGGCTTATACTCACTGGAGTTTAGAAGATTGAGAGGGGATCTCATCGAAACCTATAAATTTCTGTCAGGCCTGGACAGACTAGATGCAGGAAGGATGTTTCTGATGGCGGGGGAGTCCAGAACCAGGGGTCGTAGCCTAAGGATAAGGGGTAAGCCATTTAGGACTAAAATGAGGATGAATTTCTTCACCCAGAGGGTGGTGAACCTGTGGAATTCTCCACCACAGAAGGCAGTTGAGGCCAATTCATTAAATATATTCAAGAAGGAGTTAGATATATTTCTTAAGGCTAAAGGGATCAAGGGATATGGGGAGAAAGCAGGGACAGGGTACTGAATTTGGATGATCAGCCATGATCTCATTGAATGGCGCAGCAGGCTCGAGGGGCCGAATGGCCTACTCCTGCTCCTATCGTCTATGTTTCTATGAGTCATTGAGTATTCAAGGCTGAGATAGATAAGATTATTGGACTCTAGAGGAATCAAGGGATATGGGGGTCGGGCGGGAAAGTGAGGTCAAAGCTCAGCTATGATTGTACTGAATGGCGGAGCAGGCAATAGGGGCCATATGGCCTACTCCTGCTCTTAATTCTTATGGTCTTATTTTTAAAAAAATTTAAATTAATTTTCAACGTGTTTGACTTTCAGCATGAGCAGCTGCTGAACCTTGCAATTGCTGTTCTACATTCTTGGCGAGACCCTCTGCAGTACGTGATCTCCGAATTCAGCGACACCTATGGGATCACCAGCTCCATGTTGAGTAAATCAGTGAAGATTGCCAAGCAAATGAAGCAGCTTGTGAAAGGATTGAATAAGATAAGCGAGCAGGTAGGTACAGTTACACCGATGTGAAGGTACAAGGAAGAAAAAAAAGAACTATAGTGTCTTTAACGACCTCAGGACGTCCCACAGCGCTTTACAGCCAATGAAGCATTTCTGAAGTGTGGTCACTGCTGTAACGTAGGGAAATGCTGTAGCCAATTTGCGCACAGCAAGCACCCACAAACAGCAATGTGATAATGACCAAATAATCTGAGGGTTTTTTTTTCCCCCACTGTTAGACGAGGGATAAATGTTGGCCAGGACTCCAGGGATAAGTCCTCTGCTCCTCTCCGAGATAGTGCCATGAGATCTTTTACGTCCACCTGAGGGGGCAGAGGGGGCCTCAGGCTTAATGCCTCATCCGACAGTGCAGCGCTCCCTCAGTACTCCACTGGTGTGTCAGCCTAGATTTTTGTGCTCAAGTCCCTTGGAGTGGGACTTGAACCCACAACCTTCTGGTTCAGAGGCGAGAGTGTGACCCAGAGCCACGGCTGACACCTGGTAGAGAGGGCGCAGGGCAACAGGATTAGCACTGACATGATGGGCCGAATGGCCTCCTTCTGTGCCGTAAATTTCTATGTGAACTGTCAGTTAGAGCGGCTCAGATCCCAGTAGACTGGAGGGTTTTGTTGTGCTAGTTTCTCCCTTCCTGTCCTGAAGGGGCTAACACTTGGCAGGGTTCCAGAGGCATCAGGCTAGACAGTGAGCACCAATAGGTTAACTGCAGAGGGAACTGGAGCGCAGCCTGATCCTGTCCTAACTCTAGTGCCGAGAATTTCCTCAAGGCTTCCATAATTTGTATTTATATAGCACCTTTAACGTAGTGAAACGTCCCAAGGTGCTTCACAGGAGCGATATCAAACAAAATTTGACACCGAGCCACATAGAGAAACGAGAAAGGTGACCAAAAGCTTGGTCAAAGAGGTAGGTTTTAAGGAGTGAGTTAAAAGGAGAGGTAGCGAAGTTTAGGAAGGAAATTCCAGAGCTTTGGGCCTAGGCAGCTAAAGGCACGGCCGCCAATGGTGGAGTGATAAAAATCGGCAATGCGCAAGAGGCCAGAATTGGAGGGGCGCAGAGATCTCGAGGGGGTGGGGGAGGTTGTGCGACCGGAGGTCAGAGGGATGGGTGAAGCCCATGAATGGATTTGAACACAAGGAGGAGAATTTTTACATCGAGGCGTTGCCGGACCGGGAGCTAATGTAGGTCAGCGAGCACACGGGCGATTGTTATTACGTATTTACCAGCAAAATGCTTCTCGTTTCCATTTCAGGTGGGACAGCATAGGCGAGTCATTCAGCAGGTGCTGCAATGGGAGCAACCTTTAGCTGAAGACAGAGACTCGATAATGTTCCAGCTCTATAGTCTCCTGCACTGCTTCCGCCGTGACACGCACAAAATCGACAGCTACCTTAAACTGCTGAAATGCAGATTCTCCCAGCAATCGAGCTGCTAAAAAGTCACTTTGTGGTCAGTGTTATAATTCTCCTTCTAGATTTTCACAGCTCAGGAGTGTTGCAAGTTCAACAGCTCTTAAGGATCGGTGGAAAATTGTAGGCCTATTTAGCTTTTTTCCCCAGACATTTTCCTCTACGAAGATCTCAAAGGTACCTTCCGACTCTGACTGAAAAGTTGAGAGAGCTTCCAATGCAGTTTCCTCTTCCCTCTTGTCATTTTGCCTCAGGTTTTCATTCAGGATGCTCTCCACGTTAGCAACAGGCAAAGTTTTTGGTGTTGCACTGATGTGTGGGTGTCACACCCACCGTCTCCAGCTGGGCACGGTGACTATCCCGTCACTGGCTCTAGAGATCGCGACATTTTATCTGCTTCACAGCTTGTCCTCTTGTCCACCTCTAGCTTCAAACCTCGCCTTTCTCTCAATCTCTAATTTTCTGGTCATTAATTCTCTAAACTTTCCTGTTTTTTTAAAAAATAGGATCGTACAGCGCAGGAGGAGGCCATTCGGCCCATCGTGCCTGTGCCGGCTCTTTGAAAGAGCTATCCAATTATTCCCACTCCCCCCGCTCTGTCCCCATTACACTGAATTTTTTTTCCTTCAAGGCTAGATCCAATTAAAGTTAAAAGGGAATTTCTGCACACTTATTAAAAACCCCATTTTTTTACTCCTGTTCCCAGGCTCTCTTGTTTTGCCCCCTAAGATGCAAAGACACTGCCATACATACATGCTGCGCCATAAAATTATTATTTTTAATTATAATTCTCAGAATGTGGGTGTCGCTGGCAAGGCCAGCATTTATTGCCCTTGAGAAGGTGGTGGTGAGCCGCCTTCTTGAACCGCTGCAGTGCGTGTGGCGAAGGTACTCCCAACAGTGCTGCTAGGGAGGGAGTTTTGGAAATCCCTACCCAACAGCACTGTGGGATAACATTTAGGCACGTTGGGAAGAGTGGTAAAAAAAAGAAAAAAGAGACAAAAATAATAAAAGACAGGGAGAGAGGACAGAAGGATAATACATTGTGCCACTTGGCAGTCTACTGCAGCTCATGCGACAAGTGCAATTTCTGTGTTTATCCTTTTCAGGTTTGGTGTACAGCACGTGCCTGAAAAACCACACACCTCAGAAATCTCCACCGTTCAATGCACTGCGTTCTTGGCCATGGAGCGATGACTCATTCCAGAAGCCCGGCACCCCAGCATATTAACTGTATGATGCTAGAACACGGCCATCATCAGAGTTTACCCTTTACGGGTGTCTTATTATTAAATAGCGCTTTCAGTTTTCATACGACATTGTACCTGTGCTGAAAAACCTGCAAATAAAGAGCTATATCTTCACTTGGATCTGTCAAATCCCTTTCTTAACACTCTATCTTTCGAGCTATTTTCCTGCAGATAATGCATGCTACCCCTTAAATGTGTACATGTCGAGCTTTGTTCGCTCGCCTTGTAAGTCAAAGATTGTGGGTTTAAAGCCCACCACAGACCCCAGCACAAAGACTAGGCTGACACTTCAGTGCAATAGTGCAGTGTTGTCGGAGGTGCCATGATTCGATTAGGAGGTTGAAACCGAGGCCCTGCCTGCCTGTGCCGGTGAATGTAAAAAAAGATCCCACGGCACTATTCAAAGAAGAGCAGGGCGTTCCGCTGTCCGGGCCAACATTCCTCCCTCAATCATCAACACCACTAAAACAAGATTCATTCGTCATTTCTTTTATTTCCTTCAATTGGCTGTCAAGTTTTACCTTGGAAACTGTTCCCAACTTTGAAATTCTAGGTCGAAGGTTTTCTTTTGCCCTCCGAAGGAACTTTCGGCCCATTTTATCCCTCCTTTCAGGTTACGCTGAAACATTGCGCGCTGGCTTTCTCCAGTGACAAATCATATCTGCAAATCTCTTCCCACGCCTCAATCGGCAACGTGTTGAAAGGGTAGAATTCGGGACAGCACGCGGCGGGGTTTGGAAGCACTGCTTTCTAGAAGAACATAAGAATTAGGAGCAGGAGTTGGCCATACGGCCCCTCGAGCCTGCTCCGCCATTCAATAAGATCATGGCTGATCGCCGATCTCAACTCCACTTTCCCGCCCGATCCCCATATCCCTGGATTCCCTCAGTGCCCCAAAATCTATCGATCTCAGTCTTGAATATACTAAACGATTCAGCATCCACAGCCCTTTGTGATAGAGAATTCCAAAGATTCACAACCCTGAGTGAAGAAATTCCTCCTCATCTCGGTCTTAAGTGGCCGACCCCTTATCCGGAGATAAGCCAGGGGAAAACAGCCTCTCAGCATCTACCCTGTCAATCCCCCTCAGAATCTTACACATTTCAATGAGATCACCTCTCATTCTTCTAAACTCCAAAGAGTATAGGCCCATTCTACACAATCTCTCATCATAAACCTGACAAATCAGCTGAAGCTGCTGCCTTGGGATTCTCATGCGCCAGTGCAGCTTTTCTCTGTTAATAACTGAATGTCTCACTGAAAACTAGACATTGGGGAGGTATGAGTTCTGCCTAACTGCAAGAAGGCCTGCTTCACAGGTAGCGTAGTGGCAATGTCACTGGGCTAGTAATCCAGAGGCCTGGACTAATGATCTAGAGACGCGAGTTCAAATCCCACCACGGCAGCTGGGGAATTTAAATTCAGTTAATTAAATAAATCTGGAATAATTACTAGTATCAGTAATGAATCTATCAGATTGTGGTAAAAACCCATCTGGTTCACTAATGTCCTTTAGGGAATGAAATCTGCCGTCCTTACCCGGTCTGGCCTATATACGACTCCAGACCAACAGCAATGTGGTTGACTCTTAACTGCCCTCTGAAATGACCTAGCGAGCCACTCAGTTGTAACAAACCACTACGAAAAACAAAACCGACTGCAGCGGTTCAAGGCGGCGGCTCGCCACCACCTTCTCAAGGGCAATTAGGGATGGCCAATAAATGCTGGCATTGCCAGCGGCGCCCACATCCCATAAACAAATAAAAAAAAAACATTCTTTCATTTTGTTCTTCTGTGTTCCAGTCCATGAGCACGTTTGTCATTTCCTGCTCCTTCCACCAACCTCATCCAAAATGACCAAGGCGAGTCCCTTCGCACTGAAGGAATCCATTGCAAACCGTGAACAGCTCAAAGTACAAAAGCAAGAAGCAATAGAAACATAGAAGATAGGAGCAGGAGTAGGCCATTCGGCCCCTCGACCCTGCTCCGCCATTTAATGAGATCATGGCTGATCATCCAAATTCAGTACCCTGTCCCTGCCTTCTCCCCATATCCCTTGATCCCTTTAGCCTTAAGAAATATATCTAACTCCTTCTTGAATATATTTAATGACTCAGCCTCAACTGCCTTGTGTGGTAGAGAATTCCACAGGTTCACCACTCTCTGGGTGAAGAAATTCCTCTTCATCTCTGTCCTAAATGGCTTCCCCCTTATCCTTAGACTGTGACCCCTGGTTCTGGACTCCCCCACCATCAGGAACATCCTTCCTGCATCTAGTCTGTCCAGTCCTGTTAGAATTTTATAAGTTTCAATGAGATCCCCTCTCATTCTTCTAAACTCCAGCGAGTACAAGCCCAATCGACCCAATCTCTCCTCGTACGTCATTCCTGCCATCCCAGGTATCAGCCTGGTGAATCTTCGCTGCGTTCCCTCCATGGCAAGAACATCCTTCCTCAGATAAGGCGACCAAAACTGCACACAATACTCAAGCTGCATCTATTGAAACAGGTGCCCATTGAACTGGCAATGATCCCATGCTTACACGCTGCACCGTTTAGATAATAGAAGATTTTTATTTACATCACACAAGGGTGGTGCAGAAGGAAAGCCTAGTCGAAGGATAGGCACAACCGAGAACTTAGAACTTGCCGCACTCACAAAGACCTTGGCAAACTCGCCCATTAGAAGGATTTGGTTGCACTGGACCTGATTTCAGAACAGGCCCAAGCAGTGAAATATACTTTAATGCCTAAAAGAAAAATGCGAGCGCTATAAATCCAAAATAAAACCCAGAAATGGTTAGAGACACACAGCAGGTCAATCAGCGACTGTAAAGGTAACGTTTTGGATGTGACCGTTCATCAAAGCGCGGGGCTCTGATGAAGGGAGCATCCTGAACCTTTCTTCTTCCATCAAATGCTGGACAGCCTGCTGTGCGTTTGCAGTAATCAGCCAGCATTCCCACTCCTAATCAGTGGGTCAATAACTAGAGGTCACAGATTTAAAATTATTGGCAAAAGATTTGGAGGGGCGGGGGAGCGGGAATGTTTTTCCACTCGGAGAGTTGTCGGGATCTGGAACGCTCGATCAGAAAAGGTGGTGGAAGCTGAATCCATCGGTAATTTTAAAAAGGGAGGTGGACAGGAACTGGAGGATGAGGAACTTGAAGGGTTACGGACAAAAAGCGGGGATGCGAGGCTAAGCACGACTGCTCCTTCAAAGAGCCAACACAGGCACCACCGGCCGAATGGCCTCCTTCCGTGCTGCAAGTTTCTATGATTGATTCTCCAGTGACTGTTGCTGCAAAGACTACAAGAATGTTGGAGGAGGACAGCACTGAGCGTGGCTGTGACGCCCTCTACTGTCGAACAGCTTTCACCATTAATGCTTACGTGCATGAAGCGTGGTAACTTGGGCAAGATGCTAGAGGGTAGTCAGTGGCCACGGGGGGGGGGGAACAAAAAGACAATAGCAATGGGCTTTGTCTCTGAACTTTAAAAAAATTATTTTTAAACATAATTCCCAAGATTGTGACAGTGAAAAACAAATTCAAAGTGGCCTCCATGTCATCGGAGTGGGAAGCGACACAGTAAATGTGCAGCGCTGACGGCGTGCACGCTGGGAGAGAGTGCAAGTCCCTGTTACCCGGTCTTCATGAGTACTGCTGGTCCTGGAAGCGTTCCTGCTCTTACGCTGGCTGCACAGGCATCGTGACGGTCAGAACCTGCCAGGAAACGGTAGAGAAATTGAAGAATTCCGCATTTTGTTTTGAGGCAAATACACTCGCTTCCCTTCTGAGGGGGAGTTTCCCCCTCGTATTCAGTCACCTTTATACAAAACTTTCTTTCGCCCTGCCACAGTGCACACTGACTAAAGGTGCACAGTTCACTCCTGTCGGCTCTTGCACATGTACAGTACACACTGGATAAAGAGGAACAATTCATTCTTGTCTGGTACTCTCTACCATGCCTGTATCTCTGTGCCAGCACCTGTACATGTACAGCAGAAACCAGGTAAAAGGGAACGATTCCCTCCTAACCAATACTGTATGCTCATTTGTGGCAGTGTTGGCTCCTGTAGGTGTACAGTTTAAAAAAAAAAATACACATTTTGACAACAGTTCCAAAGTCTCTTGTGCCTGGTGTCTGTCACAGGGGGGTTGTGGGGCTGCAGGAGATTACAGAGCTAGGGAAGGGGCGAGGCCATGGAGGGATTTGAAAACAAGGATGAGAATTTTAAAGTCGAGGCGTTGTTTAACCGGGAGCATTGGCGATCTTCTAGCCTTCTGGTGACCGGTAACGGTTTCAACAGAAACAAGTCTATACAACCCTCACAAAAACTGTGGTTGGAAATAGCAGCGTGCAACCGTTTCTCTCTGTCACCCTCCACCACCACCAAATTGCAACAACCTAGGCAGGTCTCGGGGAAAGGAGACTCAACTCTGAAGAAAATATTGATTGAATTATGTGCCAGTTGCCTGGGAAGCACCTCACTATGCTCAAGTGCCTGCACCATGGTCAGACCCTGCTACCATTTTCATTATCATTTTGACAACAGTTCTAAAGTCTCTTGTGCCTGGTGTCCATCACAGGTAACTTGACTATCAAGGTGACTGGTGAGAGTCATAGGGCAGGATTTTCATTGGGCCTTGGAGGCGGGATTGGAGGCGTGTGGGGGGGGGTTAAAATCTCGAAATCGGGGGGGGGGGGGGGGCACGAACCCATCCCGTCTTCATGCCAGTTTCAAAGGAGGCAGGTACCCGACCCACACTGGGACCCGCCTCCCCGAGGCGGGAAGGGGATTAGTACCAATTAACTGCCTGTTAACAGGTAGTTAACAGGCAGTTTTTAGCCTAATCCCTATTTTTATTCCTGAAGTGTGGGATTCCCGACGGCTCCAAACCACGCCAAGTTAGCGAGGCGGACCGTCGGGCTTGGAGGGTTCGAGATGTCCGGTGTTCAGGTGAGTGATGGGTGCATGAGTGCAGAGGTAAGTGTGTTTGGTGTGTGTAAAGTGTTTAAATAAGTTTTACTTCCCTTTACAGCCTTCCTTCCTTCAGGTCTCGGGAGTCCCTCATCTCACCGGCACAGAAAGCAGAATGGCCGCGAGCTGTCAAAAGTTCCAGCATTCAGCTTTCTGTTCTGGAGAGATCTCTAAATCAGCCTGAGAGGAAGGAATTAACTTGGAGTACAGGTTTTCAGTGTTTGACGGCTTCAAAGAGCTGTCAAACGCTGATATTTCATCTGTCAAAAGTGAAATGTCAATCTGTGACGTCACCTGTTGCCGGGTGGCCCTTAATTGGCCTGCTGAGCCCGCTGGGCGGGCTCAATAAGGTCAATCAAGTGAAAATCGCGTGGGTTCGCCACAACTCGATGGAAGCGGGACTACAACCCCGAAAGTTGTAGTCCCGCCTCCTACACGCCTCCTCAATCAAAATCCAGCCCATAGAATCATAGAGTTATACAGCACAGAAAGAGGCCCTTCGGCCCATCATGTCTGCGCCGGCCATCAAGCCCTGTCTATTCTAATCCCATTTTCCAGCAATTGGCCCATAGCCTTGTATGCTATGGCGTTTCAAGTGCTCATCTAAATGCTTCTTGAATGTTGTGAGGGTTCCTGCCTCTACCACCCTTTCAGGCAGTGAGTTCCAGATTCCAACCACCCTCTGGGTGAAAATATTTTTCCTCAAATCCCCTCTAAACCTCCTGCCCCTTACCTTGAAACTATGCCCCCTGGTTACTGACCCCTGTACTAAGGGGAAAAGTTCCTATCTATCTACCCTATCTATGCCCCTCATAATTTTGTACACCTCAATCAGGTCCCCCCTCAGCCTTCTCTGCTCTAAGGAAAACAACCCCAGCCTGTCCAGTCTCTCTTCATAGCTGAAGTGCTCCAGCCCAGGTAACATCCTGGTGAATCTCCTCTGCACCCTCTCCAATGCAATCACATCCTTCCTATAGTATGGCGACCAGAACTGCACACACTATTCCAGCTGTGGCCTAACTAGCGTTTTGTACAGCTCCATCATAACCTCCCTGCTCTTATATTCTATGCCTCGGTTAATGAAGGCAAGTATCCCATATGCCTTTTTAACCACCTTATCTACCTGTCCTGCTGCCTTCAGGTATCTATGTACATGCACACCAAGGTCCCTCTGATCCTCTGACCTTACTAGGGTCCTACCATTCATTGTGTATTCCCTTGCCTTGTTAGTCCTCCCAAAATGCATCACCTCACACTTTTCAGGGTTAAATTCCATTTGCCACTGTTCTGCCCATCTGACCAACCCGTCTATATCGTCCTGTCGCCTGAGGCTTCCCTCCTCGCTATTTACCACTCCACCAATTTTCGCGTCACCTGCGAACTTGCTGATCATACCTCCTACATTCATATCTAAATCATTAATGTACACTACAAACAGCAAAGGACCCAGCACCGATCCCTGCGGTACCCCACTGGACACAGGCTTCCAGTCACAAAAACAACCTTCGACCATCACCCTCTGCCTCCTGCCACTAAGTCAATTTTGGATCCAATGTGCCAAATTGCCCTGGATCCCATGGGCTCTTACCTTCTTGACCAGTCTCCCATGCGGGACTTTGTCAAAAGCCTTACTGAAGTCCATGTAGACTACATCAACTGCACTACCCTCATCCACACACCTAGTCACCCCCTCGAAAAATTCAATCAAATTGGTTAGACATGATCTCCCCCTGACAAAGCCATGCTGACTATCCTTGATTAATCCTTGCCTCCCCAAGTGGAGACTAATTCTGTCCCTCAGAATTTTTTCCAATAATTTCCCTACCACTGATGTTAGGCTCACTGGCCTGTAATTTCCTGGTTTATCCCTACTACCCTTCTTGAATAATGGTACTATGTTGGCTGTCCTCCAGTCCTCTGGCACCTCCCCTGTGGCCAGAGAGGTTCTGAAAATTTGTGTCAGAGCCCCTGCAATCTCCTCCCTTGCCTCATACAGCAGCCTGGGATACATCTCGTCTGGGCCTGGGGATTTATCCACTTTTAAGTCCGCTAAAACCGCTAGTACCTCCTCCCTCTCAATACTAATTTGTTCAAGTATATCACAATCCCCCTGCCTGATTTCTATGTCTACATCGTCCTTCTCCATAGTGAACACAGATGCAAAATATTTGTTTAAACCCTCACCTACATGTTCCGGTTCTACACACAGATTGCCACTTTGGTCCCTAATGGGCCCTACTCTTTCCCTGGTTATCCTCTTGCCCTTAATATACTTATAAAACAATCTGCCTGAAAGATTGACTTCTCCTTACCCTGGTATTCCTGTTGAACTGAGAGCCGCTTTCCTCCTGAACGATGTTGTATGGGATGTAAATATCTAGATGATAAAGGTCTGGCCGGGCCCACAACACGATCCGGTCTTCTCCGAGGTCAAGCAGTAATGATCCTGCTGAATCCTGCAGCACATAGAGAGAACTTGTAATCATAAAATCGTACAGCAGATTTTAAACACCTCTACCAAATCTCCGCTAAGGGTGTATACACTAGCAGTGTTGGATTGGCAGGGTGCTTTCATGTTCTCTTTCTCTCCCGACAGCCTCCGATTCTTACTGGAATACTGTTTCATGGGCATCAGCTACTCTCCGGTATCTAAGAGGGCGTTATTCACATCTGAGCCTAAACTGTGAGTACTGGCAAGCGTCCGACAGCGAAGGGCATCATAGCTGAGCCAATCCTGTCCTCACTAGACATTCGCATCCACACCCTCATCAGCAGGGGTAATGGAATCACAAATTGGAGTTGGAAACCTGACTGAACCTGTATAGGCAGATGGAATTGGAGGCCAAGGTTTCATCTGAAGCACGGCACCTCCAACGGCACTGGGGGTTGGCGTACAAGAGTAAGGAAGTCTTGCTGCGATTGTACTGGGCTTTGGGGAGACCACGCCTGGAGTACTGTGCACATTTTTGGTCTCCTTACCTAAGGAAGGATATACTTGCCTTGGAGGCAGTGCAACGAAGGTTCACTAGATTGGGTCCTGTGATAAGAGGGTTGTCCTGTGAGGAGAGAGTGTGTAGAATGGGCCGATACTCTCTGGAGTTTAGAAGAATGAATGAGAGGTAATCTAATTGAAACAGGTA
>NC_141014.1:34042038-34117660 GCF_052327205.1 Somniosus microcephalus | reverse complement strand
GGGGAAAGCGGGGGAGGAGGAGGAGAAGGAGAGGGGAGGAAAGCGGAGAGAGAGGAGAGGGAGGAAAGCGGGGGAGGAGGGGGAGAAGGAGGGGGGGAGGAAAGCGGGGGAGGAGGAGGAGGGGGGGGAAAGCGGGGTAGGAGGGGGAGAAGGAGAGAGGGAGTGAGGGCATGGCGGGGGCAGGGTGCTGACACAGTCCAGGGCACTGAAACTTCGAGAGACTCCATAATCCCTGTCGCCCATTGAATCCCACACCACGCTTTCACTCGTGCTACTGATTTGACGTTCAGAGAGAGAGAGGGGCTGAGGATTAATTCCCCGTCCTCTCTGAATTTTGGGTGCTGCATACTGCCTCCCCGGTGTCCTGGCCAGGTTCGTCCCTTGTATGGTTCAGTACCACAGCAGGGAGTGCATTCACTACGTAGGAGAAACTCGACCCGGTTGCTGAACCTGAGACGGTTAGTCACCATTTCTCCCCTCATCCGATTGACGGCACCTCTGGCAGTGCAGCACTCCCTCAGTACTGGCACTGGGAGAGTCAGCCGAGATTTTGTGCTCAATTCCTGGAGCGGGACTGGAACCCACTACCGCCTGACTCGAGAGGGTGACCGACTGAGCCACGACTGACACCAATGTCCCCTTTAATTTTTTTTTGGGGGGGTGCGCGTCCCCTTTAAGGGGCTGTTCAAATTTCCGCGCGCAAGCGTTTTTTTCGATTCAAAAGCCGGTGAGCCGGCTGCGCAGCTTTAAGGCAACGTTATCTGGACACCCAGGAAAGTGTCGTGCAAAAAAAAATAAATCTCGCCCAGCTCTGCAGCTGTAACCGGTTTTGGTTACCAGGCATCTTTTGAGAGCAGTGATGGGGGCAAAATATCAAGGGCGCAGCTAGCCTCGCGAGGAAGTGGCCTATCAGTGAAGGATGTGTCAATAAAGTCCACAGTCATTGAGTTTGCAACCCGGGGGATCTGAACTTATTGCTGGGAGACTCCAGGGCCTGTTTAAACTGGTGTGGAGACTCTTGTCACAGTTACGTGAGCTTCAGCGAGCTCCTTGTGGGTGCAAACCGAAAGCCTAATGACACCAATTTACCTCAGCGTTCCCATGGAAGCAATCTCCCAGACGGCGGGGGCTGGGAGAGAGTGTCTGCTGCTCTTGACAGCTTCACTCAGTCATCCTAATGTCGCCTGCGAACACCGGTGCTCCGTTACCTTTAGCTCGCCATGAGAGTGGCAGGTGGAGACCGATGGGAATTGGATGCTGTTCAACCTGCGACAGGCCCAACTAGGCCCCAGGGGGTCTGAAGAGTCAGGGGGGGATTAACTCCACTGTGAGAAAGAGAGAGCGGGATTGGCAGTTATCTAGCACCTTATTAGCAACACTCGGGAACGTCTCAATTACTTCTCGTGCAGCAGAGCACTTGGAAGTGCAGTCGTTGTTGTTATGTTGGCCATCGGGGTGGCCATTTTGTGCACAGCAGGATCCCGCGGGCGGCAGCAAGATGCGGAACCAGTTGATCGGATTTTGGCAGTGTTTGATTTGAGTGGGGGGGGGGGGGTGGGAATGTTGGCCAGACCACCAGGAGCACATCAGGCTCTTCTTCAAAGTGTGCCTCTCTAGAATGCCTTGTTTGTGGCACCTTCAGGGAGAGGGAGTGCCTGCAGCATCGGCACTGGTACAACGCTGCACATTAAACCAGTTTCCTCGGGGGCGGGGGGTGGGGGAGTGCACCACTGGCCCCCCCCCCTCCCCATCCTCCTAAAACTAGGCCTCTTCTCCTCACCTCTACGTTCATGCTGACCCATTGTGTTAGGATGTTGGGGGACAATTCAGCTTTCATTTGGCCACTCTTGACAAAGACTGTCTGTCCTGACTTAATCTCTTTAGGGTATGGGCAGGTGTGGCAAGAGGCCTCATTGACCACCTTTACTCACCCCTCGCCCCGACTGCAGGCACACCAACGTAAGAAAACTACTAAGCACTTGGTTGGAGTGTAAAGCAAGGCTTTAATCAACTGTTTCACAACCATGAGTTTCTAGTTACATCACTAGTTCCTGGTTACAAAAACGTCCTGAGCAAGCTGGGCCCACGCCCGAGTATTTACAGGAAACTTTGGTTTATCCGGAGGTATGTCCGGAAACCTCGATCTACTGGCAGAAATCAGGAGCCGTTTTGTTAGGTTTTTTTTCTTCTCGTGGCTTTTTTTTCTCAACAGTCAGTCTCTGGAAAGTCTCTCTGAAGCTGTTGCTAAGCCACAGAGACGCTTCCAAGGTACGGGACGACTGTTTAGAAGCTGTTGCTAAGCAACAGTGTTTGTTGTCAGATACGGAGATGAAAACCTCCGTATGCTTCAACATTAGCGCTGGTTTGTCCGGCAGTTTTGATAGATCGGCAACAGCTCGGTCCCGTCGGTGCCGGATATCACAAAGTCTCCTGTATACTTTCCTTGGACGGCGCCACCAGCTGGCCGCCCAGTGTTATCTCATGAGTCATTTCTACATGAATGGTAAGATTCATGACACACCCCTTGACCCCTCATTGTAGTTGTAGCTCTACAATGAGGGGTCTGGACAGAGTAGATAGAGAGAAACTGTTCCCATTGGCGGAAGGGTCGAGAACCAGAGGACACAGATTGGCAAAGGAACCAAAGGCAACAGGAGGAAGAACTTTTTTACGCAGCGAGTGGTTAGAAACATAGAAACATAGAAGATAGGAGCAGGAGTAGGCCATTCGAGCCTGCTCCGCCATTCAATGAGATCATGGCTGATCATCCAAATTCAGTACCCGGTCCCTGCTTTCTCCCCATATCCCTTGATCCATTTAGCCTTAAGAAATATATCCAACTCCTTCTTGAATATATTTAATGAACTGGCCTCCACTGCCCTCTGTGGTAGAGAATTCCACAGGTTCACCACTCTCTGGGTGAAGAAATTCCTCCTCATTTCAGTCCTAAATGGCTTACCCCTTATCCTTAGACTATGACCCCTGGTTCTGGACTCCCTGACCATCAGGAACATCCTTCCAGCATCTAGTCTGTCCAGGCCTGACAGAATTTTATAGGTTTCGATGAGATCCCCTCTCAATCTTCTAAACTCCAGTGAGTATAAGCGCAATGCGCTGCCTGACAGGGTGGTGGAGGCAGATTCAATCGTGGCTTTCAAAAGGGAGTTGGATAAGTACCTGAAGGGAAAGTTTTTTGCAGGGCTATGGGGATAGGGCGGGGAGGGGAGTGGGACGAGCTGAAGTGCTCTTGCAGAGAGCCGGCAAGGGCTCGACGGGCCCAATGGCCTCCTCCCGTGCTGTAACCCTTCTATGATTCTATGAAGAGTAGGCCAAAGTGGAAATAATACTCCATTTTGTGAGTAGGGTGGCCAACTCTGGTTGGGCGTATTCCTGGCGGTTTCATCACATGACCTCCCGCCTCCAACCACCCCGCCCCCGCACTCCTGCCATTGGTCCATCCTCCACGGCCAATGGGAATGCGAGCCGACCCTTTGTGACCCGTTTTGGATTTACCTGGCCTGCTGTCAAATCATTTCCCCACCGCCAATATTTTTGTATGACTAGTAAATAATAAATGAAAGTGTTCAAAGAGAAATGGAAATAAAAAAAACACAATTTATTTAATGCCCCAATGATTCTTCTCCAGGGTGTTGCCGGCAGCCACGACCTGAAGATTAATCTTCAATTCCTGCAGACTGCAGGACAATCCTGGCGAGCTGGCGACCCCACCTGGGCTGTCAGGTGCTTTGCCTCTCTGGTTCGGTGAATGATTGAGGCTTTATTTCGAAGTCTTGATGTGCAACGTGAGTGGCTGACTCAACCCGCTGCCCCCTCAGCTCCGTAGTCATAGAGTTATACAGCACAGAAAAAGGCCCTTCGGCCCATCGTGTCCGCGCCGGCCATCAAGCCCTGTCTATTCTAATCCCATTTTCCAGCACTTGGTCCATAGCCTTGTATGCTATGGCGTTTCAAATGCTCATCTAAATGCTTCTTGAATGTTGTGAGGGTTCCTGCCTCCACCACCCTTTCAGGCAGTGAGTTCCAGATTCCAACCACCCTCTGGGTGAAAAAGTTTTTCCTCAAATCCCCTCTAAACCTCCTGCCCCTTACCTTGAAACTATGCCTCCTGGTTATTGACCCCTCTACTAAGGGGAAAAGTTCCTTTCTATCTACCCTATCTATGCCCCTCATAATTTTGTACACCTCAATCAGGTCCCCCCTCAGCCTTCTCTGCTCTAAGGAAAACAACCCCAGCCTGTCCAGTCTCTCTTCATAGCTGAAGCGCTCCAGCCCAGGTAACATCCTGGTGAATCTCCTCTGCACCCTCTCCAATGCAATCACATCCTTCCTATAGTGTGGCGACCAGAACTGCACACACTATTCCAGCTGTGGCCTAACTAGCGTTTTGTACAGCTCCATCATAACCTCCCTGCTCTTATATTCTATGCCTCGGCTAATGAAAGCAAGTATCCCATATGCCTTTTTAACCACCTTATCTACCTGTCCTGCTGCCTTCAGGGATCTATGTACATGCACACCAAGGTCCCTCTGATCCTCTGTAGTAGTTGGTGATAGATTTTGAAAAAAAAACATTTTATTTGCAGATTTAAGAAAGGATATACCTAAGAAAGGATATATTTGCCATAGAGGGAGTGCAGCGAAGGTTCACCAGACTGATTCCTGGGATGGCAGGACTGTCGTATGAGGAGAGATTGGGTCGACTAGGCCTGTATTCACGAGAGTTTAGAAGAATGAGAGGGGATCTCATTGAAACGTATAAAATTCTGACAGGGCTAGACAGACTGGATGCAGGGAGGATGTTTCCCCTGGCTGGGGGAGGGTCTAGAACAAGGGGTCACAGTCTCAGGATACAGGGTAGGACATTTAGGACTGAGATGAGGAGAAATTTCTTCACTCAGAGGGTGGTGAACCTGTGGAATTCTCTGCCCCAGAGGGCTGTGGAGGCCCAGTCACTGAATATATTTAAGAAGGAGATAGATAGATTTCTAGACACAAAAGGCATCAAGGGGTATGGGGAGAGAGCGGGAATATGGTATTGAGATCGAGGATCAGCCATGATCATATTGAATGGCGGAGCAGGCTCGAAGGGCCGAATGGCCGACTCCTGCTCCTATTTTTCTATGTTTCTATCTCCCGTGGGGTTGCTCACACAGAGTTTGGGCCTGCCCCTTTAAGAGCGCTGCGCGGACACTTTTTGTGGGGATGACTCCTGGGAACAACTAGAGGCTGATTATCGTTGTTGGAAGTTTGTCCCGATTGGGTAAGAGCTTGTCTCCTCCACTTGTTATCACAACAACAACAACTTTAATTTATATAGCGCCTTTAACGAAATAGAACGACCCAAGGCGCTTCACAGCACCGCTATTAAGAAAAAAAAACATCATGTGACACCGAGCCACATGAGACACTAGGGGCAGGTGACCGAAAGCTTGGTCGAAGAGGTAGGTTTTATGAGTGTCTTAAAGGAGGAAAGAGAGAGGCGGAGAGGTTGAGGGAGGAAATTGCAGAGCTTAGGGCCCAGGCAGCTGAAGGCACGGCCGCCAATGGTGGAGCGATGGAAATCGGGGATGTTCAAAAGGCCAGACTAGGTGGAGCGCAGAGATCTAGGGGATTATAGGGCTGGAGGAGATTACAGAGATATCGCGAGGTCAGGAAAAACCAGCAGGAAACGACTGTTTTTTTTTTTAAGGTGTTTTGCGTGGTGATTTGTACAGCTTGATGTCTGGAGTGTGATAAATGCTCTCTCAACTTTGATATGACTAGACGGATATTTAAACTGCATCTAGCTCGTTGCTTAGCCTGCGATCTGAATGGCCTTTTTTACTGACTGTCAACACCCAGTCCACTTCAGTCTAGCAATTCATCTTCCGACTTAAACTCCACTCTCTGGCTCCCAACATTGTCTATCCAGTGAATAGTTGAGCCAGACAGAAGGTTGTGGGTTCGAGCGCCCACTCCAGAATCTTGAGCACACAAAGCCAGGCTGGCACTCCCAGTACAGCACTGAGGGAGTGCCGCACTGTCGGAGGTGCCGTCTTTCGGATGAGACGCTAAACCGAGGCCCCGTCTGCTCTCAAAAGATCCCATGGCACTATTTTGAAGAAGAGCAGGGAAGTTCTCCCCGGTCTCCTGGCTAATATTTATCCCTATAGCATTCGATGGAATCTGGAACAGTTCCCATGGATTGGTGGGTAGCTAATGTTACCCCACTATTCAAAAAACGTGGTAGAGAGAAAACGGGGAATTATAGACCGGTAAGCCTGACATCAGTAGTGGGGAAAATGCTAGAGTCCATTACAAAAGATGTAATAGCAGAGCACTTGGAAAACAGTGACAGGATCGGACAAAGTCAACATGGATTTACAAAAGGTAAATCGTGCTTGACTAATCTACTGGATATTTTTGAGGATGTAACTGGTAAAATAGATAAGGGAGAACCAGTGGATGTGGTGTATTTGGACTTTCAGAAGGCTTTCGATAAGGTCCCGCATAAGAGATTAGCGTGTAAAGTTAAGGCACATGGGGTTGGGGGCAAGGTACTGACTTGGATAGAGAACTGGTTGGCAGACAGAAAGCAAAGAGTTGGAATAAACGGGTCTTTTTCCGAGTGGCAGGCAGTGACTAGTGGGGTACCGCAGGGATCGGTCCTTGGGCCCCAGCTATTCACAATATATATTAATGATCTAGACAAGGGAACTAGATGTAATATCTCCAAATTTGCAGACGACACAAAGCTGGGTGGGCGTGTGTGCTGTGAGGAGGATGCTGAGAAACTCCAGGATGATTTGGACAGGTTGGGTGATTGGGCAAAAGCAGGCAGATGCAATATAACGTGGATAAATGCGAGGTTATCCACTTTGGTGGCAAAAACAGGAAGGCAGATTATTATCTGAATGGCAATAGATTGGGAGAAGGGGAGGTGCAACGAGACCTGGGTGTCCTTGTGCACCAGTCGCTGAAGGTAAGCATGCAGGTGCAGCAGGCGGTTAAGCAGGCAAATGGCATGTTGGCCTTCGTAGTGAGAAGGTTTGAGTACAGGAACAAGGATGTCTTGCTGCAGTTATGCAGGGCCTTGGTGAGACCACATCTTGAGTATTGTGTTCAGTTTTGGTTGCCTTATCTGACGAAGGATGTTCTTGCCATGGAAGGAGTTCAGCGAAGATTCACCAGGCTGATACCTGGGATGGCAGGAATGACATATGAGGAGAGATTGGGTCGATTGGGCTTGTACTCGCTGGAGTTTAGAAGAATGAGAGGGGATCCTATTGAAACTTATAAAATTCTGACAGGACTGGACAGACTAGATGCTGGAAGGATGTTCCTGATGGTCGGGGAGTCCAGAACCAGGGGTCACAGTCTAAGGATAAGGGGTAAGCCATTTAGGACAGAAATGAGGAGGAATTTCTTCACCCAGAGAGTGGTGAACCTGTGGAATTCTCTACCACAGAAGGCAGTAGAGGCCAATTCATTAAATATATTCAAGAAGGAGTTGGATATATTTCTTAAGGTTAAAGGGATCAAGGGGTATGGGGAGAAAGCAGGGACCGGGTACTGAATTTGGATGATCAGCCATGATCGCATTGAATGGCGGAGCAGGCTCGAGGGGCCGAATGGCCTACTCCTGCTCCTATCTTCTATGTATCTATATGTATCTCAATCAACATCACTAAAAAGAAACAGATTATCTATCTGGTCATTATCTCATTGCTGCTTGTGGGAGCTTGCTGTGCGCAAATTGGCTGCTGCGTTTTCTACATTGCAACAGTGACTACGTTACAAAAAGTACTTCATTGGCTGTAAAGCGCTTTGGGACGTCTGGTGGTCGTGAAAGGCGCTGATCCCTGGCCTATGCCTAATGAGTTGTTCTCAGGCAGGGAGGTGATGAGGGTCGCACAATGGACTTCCGTGCACCTGGGTTAGTGAGGAGAATATCAGCTACACTTCCCATTCCTAATGGCTAGGCAGAAATTCCTCTTGCCCTCCCCCGCCCCCGGCCCAGATATGAACAGAATTAGGCTCGCCTGTGATGCCCCTGCAGTCAAATAGCTTGTAGCTGCTCACACTTCAAGAATACCCATTTGGGAGAGGTGGCAGAGTGCAACCAATGCTGGGGAAAAACATGTCCCAGCCTTCAGGAGGGAAAATAAATGTTCACTCGAGTCTTCTGGAGTGGGACTAAGTAGATTGCTCTTCGAAAGAGCCGGCGCAGGCTCGATGGGCTGAATGGCCTCCTTCTGTGCTGTACTAGTCTATGATTCCATGATTCTCTTAAAGAGCCCTAAGCTCAGGTTTTGGTGCATGGAGTGGGGGAGGTCAAGTTGGAGTGGGGGAGTTCATGGGGGAGTGTGGGAGGTCGGGGAATGGGGGAGGTGAGGGGTTAGAGGTCAGGGGAAGTGGAGGAGGTCAGGGAGAGTGGGGAGGGAAGGGGTTTGCGGGAGGGGTTGGAAGTCAGGGGGAGTGGGGAGGTGAGTGGGGGGGAGGGGTTAGAGGTCGGTGGGAGTGGCTGCACTTTGTCTTTTCAATCCTTTTTGTTGTGGAGAATGGGAGCATTCGAGCGAGGGCCTTCCTCTGCGAGCTCCTCTGCGATCGGAATAAACTTTCCAATTTCCCTCACAGAAGTGCCGCTGACTCTGTCCACGCAGCTGGAGAACTGCCCAGATGTGATCCGGGTGCTGTGTCTGGGAGGAGCACACATAGACTTTCGAGCACGGGACGGGATGACTGCTATCCATAAGGCCGCAGTACACAGGAACTACAATGGAATCTTGGTAACTATGGAGCTGGCCGGGGGGTGGGGGGTTGCGGGGAGGGAAACCAAGAACGCACTCAAAAATATCCCCAAATCCTAATCGATAAAATATTTTCAAAAACCTTGCATCTGCCAGCACTTCCCGCCTACAAAATCTTTCTTCCTGTTGTCACACTTTTGTGTCAACTTTTTCCATTTAAAATTTCCACGTTTATAATGCAAAACACCTGTAAACATGTCACGCTGTAATTACACCCTCCCGCCAATGGTGGCAGCATTTATTTATCCAATTTTCCCTAAAAGATGCATTGGGCTCCAACTCAGCCACTCCCCGTTGCAAGATATTCCATGTTCCAAATGACGTGTGTGTTTAAAAGAAAAATTATTCTACCCTCCCTGCTAGGGCTTTTAGTGATGAGTTTAATTGAGTGGTTAGGATTTGGAACGCGCTGTGGATACAGATTCAATCGTAGACTACGCAAGGGCATTGGATAAATACTTGAAGGAGAAAAAATTGCAGGGATATGGGGAAAGAGCGGGGGAGTGGGACTGACTTGGTTGCTCTTCGAAAGAGCCGGCGCAGATTCGATGGGCCGAATGGCCTCCTTCGGTGCTGCACTACTCGCTGATGGTCCCTCATCACCGCCTCCCCAGGATTGGACTTCACAACCCTGAACCTATGGCTTCTTGCCTGCTGTCCTGGTGTACCTGATAAATGTTGGCCCATAATTTGCTGTCAAAGTAACAGGGAGGCTGATGGGCGCCGGCTGTTATTTACGTGCAAATGCCACAACCGCTTCAGGCCAGGGCAGGTGCGAGGTTAAATGTGGAAATCCCAAAGTTGGTGTCCGAGTTGCGTCGCTCCGTCGTTGGCCTCGCGTGAACGGGATCGCGCTGTCTGGCTCGCCGTTCGAATGCGTTGAATGGTGCGAAGCTGCTGTATTTTGCGCAGTAGATCCGAACTAAATCCGTCTTTCGGATGAGACGTTAAGCCGAGATCCCCGTCTGCTCTCTCAGGTGAACGTAAAAGATCCCACGGCCACTATTTCAGAGAAGAGCAGGGGGGAGTTCTCCCCAGTGTCCTGACCAATATTTATCCCTCAATCAACATCACTAAAAAAAACCCCAGATTATCTGGTCATTATCACATTGCTGTTTGTGGGAGCTTGCTGTGCGCACATTGGCTGCCGCTACAACAGTGACCACACTTCAGAAGTACTTCATTGGCTGTAAAGTGCTTTGGGACGTCCTGAGGTCGTGATATAAATGCAAATCTTTCTTTTTTTAAATTGCCACAGAAAGTTAAGTCTTGTAGTTTCAAGTCCAAGTACCCTTTTAACAGCGTGGTAAGTATTAATTACTGCCCGTTAACCTCTCTGGCTTGTTGAGATTTGGGCTAAGGCACATTTGTGGGGCAGAGTAGAAGGAGCTTTACCCGGGATCTAACCATGCTATATCTGAAATAACAACAGAGAATGCTGGAAAAACCCAGCAGGCCAGGCAACATCCGGGGAGAGAAAATAGAGTCAACGTTTCAGGGTGAAAACCCTTTGTCAAGACTAAAGAAGCACAGGAAATGAAATAGATTAAGAGGCCAGGCTGGGAGAGAACAAAAGAGAAGTGAAGAGACATTAAGAGGTATTCAAAACGAGATGAGATGGTGATAGGATTAGTGGAGACAAAAGACGGCTCTAGATTAGGTGTGAAGTGTACTGGCAGAATGAGAGACAGCTGCCATGTGGGAGGGAGAAAAAAAAAGAAAGGGGGGGAGGGAACAGGCCAAAACAAAGGGGTGGATAAAAAATGTAATGGGGGCTGAGGTTATGATCTGAAATTGTTGAACTCGATATTCAATTCAGTTTTATTTGCCATATGTAACCAGTACAAGTACAAGTACAATGGAATGCTTACTCCCCGTGGGGACACGTCAGCTATTCATACAGCGCCGTGTTCAGAAAGTCAATACAATGGCTTCCAGTGGCAGTGGGAGCACGATGTCCCTCAGCCGCTCCGTCCTCCTCGTCACCGCGGCCTCCTCCTCACTGTTGCCGGCTCCACGTGTGGTGGCCTGCTTCTCCCGCTCACGATCCGACCTCTGGCCGCCATGCTCGGCTCCCCTCCTCCCAGTCGGACTGCGAGCTTCCCGCCCTGGAGCTGCCGGCCGACGTGCTCCAGCGGGTCGTCGTGGCTGCTGCTGCTGCTCGTTGCGCTGCGCTGCCTCCGCCCGACTCGCCGAACACATCGTCGGGATGTTAAATGCTCCGGTCGCCGCGGCCTCCTCCTCAGAGTCGCCGGCTCCACGGTCTGACGGCCCGGGGCCTGCTTCTCCCTCTCACGGATCAGGCCTCTGGCCGCCATGCTCGGCTCCCCTCCTCCCAGCCGGAATGCCTTCTCGCCGAGGAGCTGCCGGCCGACGTGCTCCAGCGGGTCGTCGTGGCTGCTGCTGCTGCTCGGAAGGCTGTAAAGTGCCTAATCGGAAGATGAGGTGCTGTTCCTTGAGTTTATGCTATATCTGACCTGGGAGTGACACTGGATGCCACAAAGGTGAAAGTGTTCCATTTCTCCCAATCGTTAGCATTTTTCCTCTCGGATTACCAGAAAAATTTGTACACCCGCAAAAGCCCTGTTCGAGGGGAGGGAATCACGGCCATGGACTGTTCTGATCAATGCTCTAACAGCTGGTCCTCGAGCTCAAGGCAGGAAGGGCTGGGGTTGTAGGAAGAGGGGGAAAGCATCAAAGCCACAGAAAAAGAGGAGGGGGGGGGAAAGTTCAATGATTGACGCCGCGATGTCGAGTGACGAGGTTGAAGAATGTGACCTTTGTGGTTTCTGGCTGTTTCAGACCCTTCTGGAACAAGGGGCCTCCCCGAATTACAAAGACCGGCGTGCGCTGACACCATTGTACCACACGGCCATCGTGGGAGGAGAAACCAGGTGCTGTGAGCTCTTGCTGTACAACCGGGCTCAGATTGGCTTTGCCGATGAGAATGGCTGGCAAGAGATTCACCAGGTAGGTGGCAAATATTCTGAACTTTGGTTCTGGCCCCCAATCCCCGCCCACCTTGAATCTTTCTGACTCCAAAATCCTATGGTATCAACTTGGCCTTTATTGTGAGGGGGTTGGAGTATAAGAGTAAGGAAGTCTTGCTACAATTGTACAGGGCCTTGGTGAGACCACACCTGGAGTACTGTGCACAGTTTTGGTCTCCTTATCTAAGGAAGGATATACTTGCCTTGGAGGCGGTGCAACGAAGGTTCACTAGATTGATTCCTGGGATGAGAGGGCTGTCCTATGATGAGAGATTGTGTAGAATGGGCCGATACTCTCTGGAGTGTAGAAGAATGAGAGGTGATCTCATTGAAACATACAAGATTCTGAGGGGGATTGACAGGGGAGATGCTGAGAGGTTGTTTCCCCTGGCTGGAGTGTCTAGAACTAGGGGGCATAGTCTCAGGATAAGGGGTCGGCCATTTAAGACTGAGTTGATGAGGAATTTCTTCACTCGGAGGGTTGTGAATCTTTGGAATTCTCTACCCCAGAGGGCTGTGGATACTGAGCCTTTGAGTATATTCAAGGCTGAGATCGATAGATTTTTGGACTCTAGGGGAATCGAGGGATATGGAGATCGGGCGGGAAAGTGGAGTTGAGGTCAATGATCAGCCATGATCTTATTGAATGGCGGAGCAGGCTCCAAGGGCCGTGCGGCCTACTCCTGCTCGTAATTATTTTCTTATACTCTTGTGTCCATCTCCAGACTCTTAAAGGTACATAGCAGATCACTGGATGCGCCGTATGCTCTGGGGACTGCGGTGACTTTCTTGAAAGCTAGAAGGCGGACAAGCAGCCTGCTCACTAGAGCGAGACTAGATGGAGATCCCCTTCGTCTGCATCACCGACAACCCCTTCAGGCTGTCGTTGGGAATGTACGGGCAGCATTTGCGGTTGTTTCTGGGGCAAGGACTTTTTTCTCCCTTTCTCGCTTGAAGGTACCTTTACAGTGTCAGATGTGGCTCGGTGGGTCGCACTCTGTCCCACTCCAGAGACTTGAGCACAAAAATCCAGGTTAACACTCCCAGTGTAGTGCTGAGGGAGCGCCGCACTGTCGGAGGTGCCGTCTTTCGGATGAGACGTTAAACCAAGGCCCCGTCTGCTCTCAGGTGGACGTAAAAGGTCCCACGGCCACTATTCCGAAGAAGAGCAGGGGGAGTTCTCCCCAGTGTCCTGGGGCCAATATTTATCCCTCAATCAACATCACAAAAAACAGATTACGGTACCTGGTCATTGTCACATTGTTGTCTGTGGGAGCTTGCTGTGCGCAAATTGGCTGCCGCGTTTCCCACATTACAACAGCGACTACACTTCAAAAAGTACCTCATTGGCTGTAAAGCACTTTGGGACGTCCGGTGGTCGTGAAAGGCGCTATAGAAATGCAAGTTCATTCTTGACCTCTGGTGACTCCTCCTCTGAGAGCCTGGATGGCAGATTTTCCGATCATAACAGCTGACCAATGAGCACAAAGTGGGCGCGGCCAATCCGTGCTGTGGCGGGGTTGGGGGGGGGGGGCGGTGGCGGTGGCGGGTGGTTGAGGAAACATCTATTAGGTTGGATATCCGCCCTTTCAGCGACCCTGTCCAGTTCGGAGTTACTCAGCAGCTTGCGGTTAATTATATTAAAATGAGGTCCAGTGACATCATGGAGACGGCCACCCAACCTCCCGCTGTTGGTACAACGCTCAAGTCACCGACTCGCCGGTACAGAATGGAGGCCCAGAGATGATCTGATGTCCTATCCTGTGTGTGTGTGCACGCCTCCTGGTACATAGTACAGGAAACTTTCGATTTACCGGCACCTAAATAACCGGAAATCTCGGTTAACCGGCAAAATTCAGGGACAGGTTTTACTTCATATTGGTATTTGCCTTCTTCCATCTGTTGCTGTGCAAGGGTGTGGCTGCAGCTGTTGCTAAGCTACAGAGATGCTTGAAACTTGTGTTCATTGTTCTGCAGTTGTTGCTAAGCAACAGGGTTTGTTGCTTTATACGGAGCTCTGAGCTCCGTATCTTTTACTACAGCGTTTGGTTATCCGGAATTTTTGATGAACCGGCACCACGTCGGTCCCGTCCGTGCCGGATAAAAAAAAGTTTCCTGTATTATATAGCGTCTCCAGCTCGGAAACAGGCCATTCGGCCCAGCTTCTTTGTGCCGGCATTTATGCTCCACACTCCCCTTCATCATCTCACCCTATCGGACGGTAGCATAGTGGTAATGTTACTGGCCCAGTAGGCCTGGACTAATGATGCTGGGGACACAGGTTCAAATCCCACCACGGCAGCTGGGGAATTTAAATTTAGTTAATAAATAAGTCTGGAATTGAAAAGCTAGTGTCAGTCATGGTGGTCTATAACTATCGGATTGTTGTACAAACCCAGCCGGTTCACTCATGTCCTTTAGGGAAGGAAATCTGCTGCCTTTACCCGGTCTGGCCGATATGTGACTCCAGACCCACAGCAATGTGGTTGACTCTTAACTGCCCTCTGAAATGGCCTAGCGAGCCACTCAGTTAAGGGCAATAAATGTTGGCGTTGCCAGCGATGTCCACATCCCGTGAATAAATAAAGAGAAATATCCTTCTACTCCTTGCCTGGCTTCCCCTTAAGCGTAACTCTCTCTCTCCAATGTTCTCTGCTGCTATCTTGTCTTGTGCCTTTCACTGACTCCCGGCCTTTGTCTCCCATAGGCTTGTCACCACGGTCACGCGCAACATCTGGAACATCTGTTATTCTACGGGGCAGAAATTAACAGCTTGAATGCGTCTGGGAACACGGCGTTACATCTGTGTGCTCTCTACAACAGGGTCGGTATCTGATGTGAGTTATGTTGAATGAGTTACTGTATTTTTTTTTTACGGGTTTAGTTGATGTTTTCTACCTCAAATAACCCCACCCCTTTCATTGTCCCACCCTCCGGGCAGCCCCCTTAGATGGGAGGGATAGGTTCTGTATAGAATAATGGATACTCGGTAGTGAGTTACAGGCTGGAATCCAATCGAGGGGTTCCGGCGGTTTATATATAGAATAACGGATACCCAGGATTGAGTTACAGGCTGAAATCTAATCAAGGGGTTCGGGCAGTTTTTATATAGAATAACAGATACCCAGGAGTGAGTTACAGGCTGGAATCCAATCGAGGAGTTTGGGTGGTTTATATATAGATTAACAGATACCCGGGACTGAGTCACAGGCTGGAATCTAATCGAGGGGTTCAGGTGGCTTATATGTAGAATAATGGATACCCGGGAGTCAGTTACAGGATGGAATCTAATCAAGGAGTTCAGGTGGTTTATATATAGAATAACTGATACCCGGGAGTCAGTTACAGGCTGGAATCTAATCGAGGGGTTCGGGTGGTTTATATATAGAATAACGGATACCTGGAATGAGTTACAGGCTGGAATCTAAGCAAGGGGTTCGGGGGGTTTATATATAGAATAACGGATACCCGGGAGTGAGTTGCAGGTGGAATCTAATCGAGGGGTTCGGGTGTTTTATATACAGATTAACAGATACCCGGGAGTTAGTTACAGGCTGGAATCTAATTCAGGGGTTCAGGGGGTATATATATAGATTAACAGATACCTGGGAGTGAGTTACAGGCTGGAATCTAATCGAGGGTGTCGGGGGGTTTATATAAAGAATAACGGATACCTGGGAGTGAGTTACAGGCTGGAATCTAATCAAGGGTGTCGGGGGGTTTATATATAGAATAACAGATACCCGGGAGTGAGTTACAGCGTGGAATGTAATCGAGGGGTTCGGGTGGTTTATATGTAGAATACCAGATACCCAGGAGTTAGTTACAGGCTGGCATCTGATCGAGGAGTTCGGGTGGTTTATATATAGAATAACAGATACCCGGGAATGAGTTACAGGCTGGAATCTAATAGAGGGGTTCGGGGGGTTTATATATAGAATAACAGATACCTGGGAGCAGTGAGTTCCAGGCTGGGTGGATTGGCGATTGTTCTGTTGTACAGTGATGGTTATGAGCTAATATTTGGAGCGTTGTCTGTTTTTTTGCATGTCTGTCGTAACATGTAGACTTCACACAAAGCCCTCCTCAGGAGTAGATTCTCATCCGATCCACTGAGGCATAAACCATCGCCTCGGCGGAGTGTAGGGAAGAAAGTTCAATTGAGTTTTGTTAGCCTGTGTGCTCGAGTGTCCCATCCAAGCTCTGCCCAGATTACGTAGAATTAACAGCACAGACACAGGTCCATGCCGGTGTTTATGCTCCACACAAGCCTCCTCCCACCCCTCTTCATCTCACCCTATCAGCATATCCTTCTATTCCCTTCTCCCTCATGTGTTTATCCAGCTTCCCCTTAAATGCATCGATGCTGTTCGCCTCAACCACTCCCTGTGGTAGAGTAAATGATACTCCTCAGTACAGATGAAAATCTGCCACCTTTCTTTAGTTCCTTGTCTTGTTCCTTTTTGATTTAAAATGGGAGATTTGATAGATGTGTTCCAAAATCATGAATGGTTTTGATAGAGTAAATAAGGAGAAAGAGGAAGCTCAGTAACCAGAGGTCCCACAGATTTAAGGTACAGGAAACTTTGTGCTATCCGGCACCGACGGGACCGAGCTGTTGCCGTCCCATCAAAACTGCCGGACAAACCAGCGCTAATGTTGAAACATACGGAGATTTTGAGCTCCGTATCTGGCAACAAACCCTGTTGCTTAGCAACAGCTTCTAAACAGTTGGCCGTACCTTGCAAGCGTCTCTGTAGCTTAGCAACAGCTTCAGCGAGACCTTGCAGAGCCTGACTGGTGAAAAAAAAGCAACGAAAAGAAAAAAAACCTAACAAAACGGCTCCTGATTTTTGCCGGTGGCTCGACAGTTAACCTCCGGATAATCCAAAGTTTCCTGTAATTGGCAAATGGACCAGAGGCAACAGGAGGGAAATAATTTTTACGCAGCGAGTTGTTGTGATCTGGAATGCGCTGCCTGAAAGGACGGTGGAAGAAGATTCAATAGTAATTTTCCAAAGGGAATTAGATACATTTTTGAAAAGGAAAAATTTGCAGAGCTATGGGGAAAGAGCAGGGGGAGTAGGATTAATTAGATAGCTCTTTCAAAGTGAAGGGATAATTACTAGTCCTAGCCCCTTTGGGGCTACCCCAGATCAGGCTTATTCCTCAGATGTTCACTTTCAACTAAAGTTTGAGGTAGCCGAATCCTAAAGACGCTTAATTGGGTCCAAAGGCCCGGACTATCTCTCCCTAAAGGAAAGGAACAACCTGAAAATCTTACCGTCCTCCAGATAGCACTTTTAATAAGTTTAGCTAGACTGTAACGTTCTGGATATTATGAGGGTTAGGAAAACTCCCCCAGAATTCTGCAACTCCTCACCAAAGAGCGTACAGAGATTGAGTTCGCGAGTTTGATACAGAAGTCTTATGTGAGACAGTTCTAAAAATATATAGATTTATTAAAGAACTGACATGCAGTTTACAGTTGGTGAGTCAATCGCAACATTAACAGTTCCAAAAAGAGAACGCTTACAATTCTATTATCAGAGAACCTTACTTTCAAATCTTAACTTCACTACAGTTTTAGTTATTAAAGTTTTATTCAGGATATCTACCAAAATCAAATAGCGTTGATCCTCGAGGTACAAAGAGTTGGAGATTTACAGAACCGCCTCTGAAGCCGAGAATCGCTTTGCCCCTTTAAAGCGAGTCTACTATCCCATTTGGTAGTTCAATATTTATACCCTTTTCCAGTGGTATTTCCTTTAAGGTTTTCTGCTGATGTAAGCTAATTATCTCTAGTCATTTCTCTGCTGACCCCTGCAATTCTTACAGTCACCTCAGCTGGTAGCATTACAGAATTATGTCTCTTCTCTAGGTGTTCTAAGTTTACCATAAAAAATAGTGTAACGGCAGGTGCGTTTTACTTGATGTCATTTTTACGAAGGTAGATGTTTGTGCTTCTTTACGAAGTGTAAATTAGAACACCTTAACCAGGGTGAACCATTGTCTTGTTCCGAAAGGTCAGCCTACTGGAGCCTTTAACCTTCTGTTTCAATAAGGTTATTGATTCAGTGTCAACAACTTATCTTATCTCAATAGCCAGAATGCTATCACAGCTTTTTTAAAGTTAGGTTTCTAGATTTCCAAACCCAGTTTGTCATGTTTTAATAAAGCCAGAATTCTTTCATAGAATGGCGTATTTTTCTGAATACGTTATATGGCTTATTCCTTCACAAAAGAGCCGGCAAAGGCACGATGGGCTGAATGGCCTACTCCTGTGTCTATAATTCTGTGTCGGGCAGGTATGGAGCCTGAGGAATGATCCCATGTTCCCAGTAAAGGGGGCCACACTCGCAGGAAGCGCCGATCGGAGACTGACCTATGACCTTGACCCCTCGACTCTC
Source organism: Somniosus microcephalus (assembly GCF_052327205.1). Taxonomy (NCBI): domain Eukaryota; kingdom Metazoa; phylum Chordata; class Chondrichthyes; order Squaliformes; family Somniosidae; genus Somniosus; species Somniosus microcephalus. Next base: position 34,099,450 of record NC_141014.1, on the reverse strand, counting down.
TGACCTGTGAGGATGACTTCCTCCTAGGAGTGAGGGTTTGCAGAATCACCCTCCACCTCCACCCCTCCCCTGGGACCTTCTAGCCAATTCTAGAGGTTCTAGCTCGACACCATCCAGGACAAAGCAGCCCGCTTGATTGGCACCCCATCCGCCACATTAAACATTCACTTCCTCCACCACCGGCGCACCGTGGCTGCAGTGTGTACCATCTACAAGATACACCTCCCAAACCCGCGATGCCTACTGTGCTTGTGAACATCGGGGTTTGGGGCGGGGGGTGTTGGTGAGGATCGGACCAGGGTGGCCTGTGATGCACCCCGTTGTTGAATATCTTCCACAGATTTGGGGAGAAAACTGTGTGGATTTGTGAGGGGGGGGTGGGGGGGGAGGGGGGTCGGAACACAAATAATGGAAATTGGTGACTTGGTAAAAGGGAAGGGAGGGGGGCAAGACCTCCTGGTAACTACTTGTGGACCAGTAGCGGTGGATCATGGGCTGAACAGGCCCCAGAAATTGGGCAGGGTGTAAATGCTTGGCCGCCTATTCGAAAGTTGTAAATATTGTCGCATGAATAATTAATGAAAAAGCATGTTTGCTAAACATCTGAAAAGTCTCATGAAGTGAGCTGTTCTGACTCTCTCCTCTCTCTCTCTCTCTGACTTTCATGCCTCGACTCCCTCCGTCCTGCACCCTGTCGCTCTCTCTTTCCGCTAGCTGAATTCCTAGCAGAGATCGGTGTCTGCTCTTGCACTCTCTTTCTGCCTCATCTTGCACCCTCTCATTTTCTCCTCACTCCTTCCCCCTACTTTTCCCCCCCTCCCCCCCCCCCCCCTTACTCTCTTTCCTCTCTGTTCTCTCGGTCTCTCCATTCGCTCCCCGTTCTCCCTTGAGAGCGCATAATCTAGGCCGACACTCCCAGTGCAGTACTGAGGGAGCGCCGCACTGTCGGAGGTGCCGTCTTTCGGATGAGACATTAAACCGAGGCCCAGTCTGCCCTCTCGTAAAAGATTCCACGGCCATTATTTCGAAGAAGAGCAGGGGAGTTATCCCCGGTGTCCTGGCCAATATTTATCCCTCAATCAACATCACTAAAACAGATTATCTGGTTATTATCACATTGTTGGTTGTGGGAGCTTGCTGTGCGCAAATTGGCTGCCTTGCATTACAACTCCCCGTCTCTCGGTTCACCCCAGTATTTCTGTCTCTCTGCTCTCCCCCGCTCACTCTCCATTCTGCCCCTCTGCCTCTCCATTCTGCCCTTCCGTTCTCCCTCTCTGCCTGTGTTCTCATCCTCCCTCTCTCCATTCTCCCTCTCTATCGTTCTGTTTTCCCCCTCCCTCTCTTCGCTCTCCCTCTCTACCTCTCCTTTCTACCCTCACACAACAGAGGAGGGCAGGGAAAAATCAGTTAGCAGGAGTGTGAGACACGTGCTGGGAGTTGATGCATCCAAGAATAAGGAATGGAATTAGAGAGAGAAGAGAGGGGGATTGAAATAAGAGAAAAAGAGGGAGAGGACGGAGAGAGTGAGATAGGAAAAGGAAAAAGTAAGAGGCTGTTCTGTGTAAGATTAGACTTGTGTGTCTGTGTCTCTGAATTAATTGCTGTCCATCTGCCTTTTGGAGTGTCCGTCTGTGCGCATCTCTGTCTCTGTCTGTGTGTCTCTGTCTCTGTCTCTGCGACTACATTAATCACTGCGTTCCTGTCTGTGTGTCTGTCTCTGTTTCTCCTTTAATCACTGTGTTCCTATCTGGTCGGTGTGTATGTGTGTGTGTGTGTGTGCATGTCTGTCTCTGTCTGCGTGCCTGTCTGTGTCTCCATTAATTGCTGTGCTCCTCTCCGTACACAGGATAACTGCACTCGCGTTCTGCTTTACCGCGGAGCCAACAAAAACATGAAGAACAGCAACCAGCAGACATCCTTCCAGGTGAGGCCTGCTCTTCCCTCGGGCCTCTCCATCCTGACTTGCCCTTTGCGCCAACTCCGTGAGTGTGAACAGTGAGGCTTGTTGAGGCGGTGAGTCCAGGGTGAAATATTGAACCGAGGAACCTGTTCATAGCGAGCACTACCCTCGGCTTACCCAAAACCCCGGAGAGTTTCTCGTGTTGGGTATTTCCGTTCTTGGTCAGCCCAGTGTCTTGACAACGGGCGAAATCCCGTCGCCATCTTTAAAAGTCTCCCAACCAAACAGCTGAGGAACGGAATACACGCACACAGACACACACACAGACACACACACAGACACACACACAGACACACACACAGACACACACACAGACACACACACAGACACACACACAGACACAGACACACACACAGACACACACACAGACACACACACAGACACAGACACACACACGGACACAGACATGCACGGACGACACAGTCTCTCCGCGTGGGATCACGCCACACTTCCCAAACCCAGCGAGCTCAGGCAGAGGTTGTTAACAGGCTATTTACTTTATAGAGAAGCATAGACTCCAAGGGGATCTGATGGAGGTGTTTAAAACAACGAAGCACTGGGGTTCCTTTCTAGAAGGTTTGAATTGAAAAGCAGAGAAGTTACATTAAACTTGTATTGAACCTTAGTTAGACCACACGCCCACAGTGCCGTGCTCCCTCAGTACTGCCCCTCACACATTGAAGCAATCCCTCAGTACTGCCCCTCCGACAGTGCAGAGCTCCCTCAGTACTGCCCCTCCGACAGTGCAGCACTCCCTCAGTACTGCCCCTTTGACAGTGCAGCGCTCCCTCAGTACTGCCCCTCCGACAGTGCAGCGCTCCCTCAGTACTGCCCCTCCGACAGTGCAACGCTCCCTCAGTACTGCCCCTTTGACAGTGCAGCGCTCCCTCAGTACTGCCCCTCTGACAGTGTAGCGCTCCCTCAGTACTGCCCCTCCGACAGTGCCGCGCTCCCTCAGTACTGCCCCTTTGACAGTGCAGCACTCCCTCAGTACTGCCCCTCCGACAGTGCAGCGCTCCCTCAGTACTGCCCCTCCCACAGTGCGTCGCCCTCCCTCAGTACTGCCCCTCCCACAGTGCGGCGCTCCCTCAGTACTGCCCCACCCACAGTGCAGCGCTCCCTCAGTACTGCCCCTCCCACAGTGCAGCGCTCCCTCAGTACTGCCCTCCGACAGTGCAGCGCTCCCTCAGTACTGCCCCTCCGACAATGCAGAGCTCCCTCAGTACTGCCCCTCCGACAGTGCAGCGGAGCTCAGTCTGCTCCTCCGACAGTGCTGCGCTCCCTCAGCACTGCCCCTCCGACATTGCAGCGCTCCCTTAGTATTGCCCCTCCGACAGTGCAGCACTCCCTCAGTACTGCCCCTCCGACAGTGCAGTGCTCCCTCAGTACTGCTCCTCCGACAGTGCAGCGGAGCTCAGTACTGCCCCTCCAACAGTGCAAAGCTCCCTCAGTACTGCCCCTCCGACAGTGCAGCGTTCCCTCAGTACTGCCCCTCCGACAGTGCGGCTCTCCCTCAGTACTGCCCCTCCCACAGTGCAGCGCTCCCTCAGTACTGCCCCTCCGACAGTGCAGCGCTCCCTCAGTTCTGCCCCTCCGACAGTGCAGCGCTCCCTCAGTACTGCATTGGAGCATCAGCTTCGATTATGGACTGAAAGTATGGGGATCAGGAGTGGAAGAAAGTGCTTTAATGTCATGTGATTGGTGGAGTGACGCTATTTAGTGATTTTTAGTGATGAACAATGCTGCCTTTAAATGATCATAGTGTAGCCCCTCCCAGTTATACAGGATCAGGAAACTACTGATGGAGTACTGGTCTGACCAGTAACTACCGATGGAATACCGATCTGACCAGTAACTACCGATGGAATACCGATCTGACAGGAATCTACCGATGGAAGACCGCTCTGACCAGTAACTACTGATTTGATTGGTAACCGCTGATGGACTACTGATCTGACCAGTAACTACCGATGGAATACTGATCTCAGCCAAATCCATATTTGAGATTCTCACCGAGAGCCCCTTGCAGAGCCCAGCTTGAAAACCGCTGCTTTAGTCAAAACCTGTGCTGGGATTTATTGGTTTCCATCGAGAGTGAACTCCTCACCTCGGTGCGGGGGCATAACAATCCTTCAACTCCTTGAAGCAGTTCTGGAGAAAAGTAATTTGTGTGGGATTTTATTGGCAAATTGAACTTCCTTCTGACAGGAATTGAACATTGTCCCGTTCAGACGTAGGAGGTGACGCTGCATTTGTTTTGCACGACCTTCCTCTTGCTGTAGGATTTGGTTCCATTTCAGCCAAGGACGAAAGCCTCTTCCCTCGACCAACCATCAAGGCCCTTTGCAAAATTAATTGGGCCAGTCTGCACTCAGTTGGGTACGGACCCCAATCAGGGGAACCAAGAGAAATGGCTGGTGTGGGCGATGGAAGCATCGGTGGGCTCTCTGAATTTACAGCACAGAAACAGGCCATGCTGGTGTTTCTGCTCCACACCAGCCTCCTCCCACCCTACTTCATCTCACCCTATCAGCATATCCTTCTATTCCCTTCTCCCTCATGTGTTTATCTAGTTTCCCCTTAAATGCATCGATACTATTCGCCTCAACCACTCCCTGTGGTAGCGAGTTCCACATTCTCACCACTCTCTGGGTGAAGAAGTTTCTTCTGAATTCCCTATTGGATTTATTAGTGACAATCCTATATTTATGACCCCTAGTTCTGGTCTCCCCCACAAGTGGAAACATCTTCTCTACATCTACCCTATCAAATCCCCTTTGTAATTTTAAGTCCTCTATCAGGTCACCCCTCAGCCTTCTCTTGTCTCGAGGAAAGAGTCCCAGCCTGTTCAGTCTTTCCTGATAGTTATAAACCTTTCATCTGGTATCATCCTTGTAAACTTTTTTGCACTTTCCCCAGCGCCTCTAGATCCTTTTTGTAAAATGTTGACAAGAACTGTGCACCGTGCTCTACGTGTGGTCTAACCAAGGTTCAATGCAAATTTCACACAACCTCCCTGAGGCATAATGTGGGTAGGGAACATGGTCGGGGCTGGAGGTCATAGGTACAAACAAAAACTGATCTCAGGACTGGTGTCAACAGTACTTCTTTACACAAACATCGATTAATATATATTTTTTATTCGTTTATGGGATGTGGGTGTCGCTGGCAAGGCCAGCATTTATTGCCCATCCCTAATTGCCCTCGAGAAGGTGGTGGTGAGCCGCCTTCTTGAACCGCTGCAGTCTGTGTGGTGCAGGTGCTCCCACAGTGCTGTTAGGGAGGGAGTTCCAGGATTTTGACCCAGCGACGATGAAGGAACGTCCGATATATTTCCAAGTCAGGATGGTGTGTGACTTGGAGGGGAACTTGGAGGTGGTGGTGTTCCCATGCGCCTGCTGTCCTTGTCCTTCTAGGTGGTAGAGGTCGTGGGTTTGGGAGGTGCTGTTGAAGAAGCCTTGGCGAGTTGCTGCAGTACATCTTGTAGATGGTACACACTGCAGCCACTGTACGCCGGTGGTGGAGGGAGTGAATGTTTAAGGTGGAGGATGAGGTGCCAATCAAGTGGGCTGCTTTGCCTTGGATGGTGTTGAGTTTCTTGAGTGTTGTTGGAGCTGCACTCCTCCAGGCAAGTGGAGAGTATTCCATCACACTCCTTACTTGTGCCTTGTAGATGGTGGAAAGGCTTTGGGGAGTCAGGAGGTGAGACACTCGCCGCAGAATACCCAACCTCTGACCTGCTCTTGTTGCCACAGTATTTATGTGGCTGGTCCAGTTAAGTTTCTGGTCAATGGTGATCCCCAGGATATTGATGGTGGGGGATTTGGCGATGGTAATGCCATTGAATATCAAGGGGCGGTGGTTAGACTCTCGCTTGTTGGAGATAGTCATTGCCTGGCACTTCTGTGGTGCGAATGTTCCTCTTTTGGTCTGTGGTGCGAATGTTACCTGCCACTTATCAGCCCAAGCCTGAACGTCATTCAGGTCTTATTGCATGCGGGCACGGACTGCTTCATTATCTGAGGAGTTGCGAATGGCACTGAACACTGTGCAATCATCAGCGAACATCCCCACTATGTTGACCTTATTTGGAATGGCCTCCTGGAAATGAGTAGCAGCAAGCGTAAATGGATTTGCAAAGATGTCCTCTGCTGGTTGTCCACAATAGTGAGCACTGTCTAAAACAACAGCCAGGGGACACCTTGTCCCAGTGTCCAAGTCGCGGGAGTGCTGCTCCGCGAGGGCACCGGAGGAGCAATGATTCTGGGTTCACGCGGCGGCGCTGGAGTCTTGCTGGAGCAGGAAATCGCGGGATTGCTCCGCCCACCGTTCCCCATCGTTTAGTGAATGTCGGGCAAGTGTGTCTGCCATTTCTGTTGGTAGCACCAACTTGGTTGGGGGCGGGGGGGGGGTGCGGAGACTACCCCGCGGCTGGAAAAATGGTCCATTCCCCTTATATTAACGCTCGTAACAGGCACACCACACCTTGAGTATTGTGTGCAGTTTTGGTCACCTTATCTGAGGAAGGATGTTCTTGCCATGGAGGGAGTGCAGCGAAGATTCACCAGACCGATACCTGGGATGGCAGGAATGATGTATGAGGAGAGATTGGGTCGATTAGGCTTATACTCGCTGGAGTTCAGAAGAATGAGAGGGGATCTCATTGAGACTTATAAAATTCTAACAGGACTAGACAGACTAGATGCAGGAAGGATGTTCCCGATGGCGGGGGAGTCCAGAACCAGGGGTCACAGTCTAAGGATAAGGGGTAAGCCATTTAGGACTGAGATGAGGAGGAATTTCTTCACCCAGAGAGTGGTGAACCTGTGGAATTCTCTACCACAGAAGACAGTTGAGGCCAATTCATTAAATATATTCAAGAAGGAGTTAGATATATTTCTTAAGGCTAAAGGGATCAAGGGATATGGGGAGAAAGCCGGGACAGGGTACTGAATTTAGATGATCAGCCATGATCTCATTAAATGGCAGAGCAGGCTCGAGGGGCCGAATGGCCTACTCCTGCTCCTATCTTCTATGTTTCCATTTGCCCCAAGGATGATTGATGTGAAGCAGCGAAGGAAGGGAATTCTGAGATGTTCTCGAGGCCCGGTAGATCTGTGCCTCTCTGTAGCACCTAGTTGTATTTCAGCACGGGTTGGAGAGGTCAGTGTATTTATCTCCGCGTTGGATGATGCCCTTGGATTTCAAGGTAATAAAATGGCACAGCTCTATTTTTAAGCTCGAAGCTCACGTCTCCTGGATGTGATTGTCCTACTTTTCCAGGCGAGGATGCTTTAACAAGCAGAATTTGGGAAAAGTTTTGCAAATCTGTTCGTCGGAGGAGACGCCAACCTTGACTGACTCTGCGGATAAACACGAGATTAGTTTCTGTGAGCTTTTACTCAGCTGGACATCTACTGCAACTCGTTCTTTCTCAGGATCTTGACCCTGTCGACCTCCTCGTCACCCCTTCCTCTTTGAACCAACAGACCTTTCAATTTGATCATCACCTAATCGCTACTTCATCATTGACCTCTCAGCTTAGTTTTAGTCTAATGTCGTCCTACACTTTGACCCTCGACCCTTTGGGTTGTTTTCAATTGACAAAAAAAAACCAAGGCTACATTGCTAAGATGGCTGTAAATCGGGCAGCGATTTTATTTTTACATCGTGCCACCTTGTCTCAGTTGGTAACCCTCTTGCCGCTAAGAATTCTGTGGGTTTAACCCCCTCTTCAAGGACCCGAACACACCGATTTTAACCCCAGGTGGGTTCCCCCGCTCAGGCTTGAGTTCAAATTACAGTCGGGTCTCAATGGTGTCATCGGGCCGCGACGCGCCTTTGTGAAAAAGGACCCCTTGTCGGCTCTGTTGGCGCCTGTCCTCGCCAACTGCTCAGGAGAGCGGGTTAAAAAATCGCAGATGCTGCGATCACGGTGGCTTTCAGACAGGTAAGAGCCAGGGGGCGATTTTAACTGCCCGCCCGCCAGGTTTCTGCTGAGCGAGTAGGGTTAAAATTGCCCCCATAACGTCCAAAGGGTAGGTGGGGGTACACGGTTTAGACATCTCATCCAATCTCCGCGAATGCAGCACTCCCTCTGAGCTGCACTGGAGTGCCAGCCTAGATTACCAGGTTAAGTTCTGGAGGGGGTTGGGGGTGGGTTTTGAACCCACCGCCTTCGACCTCCGACCTCCGACGAGAGTGCTACCACCCAGTCCAGCTGGCACGTCGAAATGTAAGATCAAAGTTTGATTTTAACAGACACTTTTTTTTAAATGACCTTTTACTTTTCGAAACTACACACTGTGTAAACGCTGACACTGGCAGTTCTGTTTGATTGTCACTGAGTCACACAACACAGCTTGGCCTGTCTGCAAACATTCAATCCCCTGCTGATGTTAATGTACAGTTTGTCTAGTGTACATGTACAGGAGCTGACATGAGACATTCACAAGCTGTTATCTGGTACCTACTGTACATGTACAGGAGCTGACACGAGACACACACAAGCTGTTATCTGGTACCTACTGTACATGTACAGGAGCCAACACCGAGACAAATGCAAGGTGTTATCTGGTACCTACTGTACATGTACAGGAGCCAACACCGAGACAAATGCAAGGTGTTATCTGGTACCTACTGTGCATGCACAGGAGCTGACACGAGACACACGCAAGGTGTTATCTGGTACCTACTGTACATGCGCCAGAGTTTTTACCTTTCACAGTGCGTACTGTGGATAGACAGGCAGACATGTGACCTGAGAGCGAGGGTGCACAGGAAGCCGGTTGATGCTGGTGTGAAGGCCTTTGGCTAAAGCCCTCGTCTTGATTCTGTCGCAGGTTGCCATCATTGCGGGAAACTTCGAACTGGGCGAGTTCATCAAGAACCACAAAGACATAGACGTGGGTACGTTGGAGACCGACGATGAGGGCGTGATCCCAAATCATCCGAGGTTTTCTTTCATTTACTTACAGTTTGTTATGGTGGACTCCATTGTTGCACGCCCCAGACACATGCCTGGAATCTAGGCGGGGGATTCTCCGGATTTAGCCGCTCCTCTGGCTGATCCCGTGGAAATTCAAGGGCCGTAGCACACAAGGTGCAGCATGGCAACGAACGACCTTTAACAGAAGCTCTGGAGGCTTGTTCTAGGAGCGGCTGCTGTGTTGGGTAATGCCACCGCACTTGTCCGCTCGGTCAGTGTCTGGTCCACACACCAACTCTACCGGGACTGATTTCCCTCTTCGACCTCACTGAAGCCACCATATATTTTATCAGGAAGCCTTGGCAGCAGGGGCGGGGGCCAGTAGGCTATTTGACTCGGAGAGGGGGCACGTCAAAAACCAAACCCAGTCCTGTCCTCACTCGTTGTCCACTTGCTCGACTCTGCCCCTGCCTCAGCTCATCTGCTGCTGAAACCCTCATCCATGCCTTTGTTACCTCTAGACTTGACTATTCCAACGCACTCCTGGCCGGCCTCCCACATTCCACCCTACATAAACTTGAGGCCATCCAAAACTCTGCTGCCCCGTGTCTTAATTCGCACCAAGTCCCGTTCGCCCATCACCCCCTAGTGCTCGCTGACCTACATTGGCTCCTGGTCTGGCAACGCTTCGATTCTCATCCTTGTTTTCAAATCCCTCCACGGCCTCGCCCCTCCCTCTCACTGTGATCTCCTCCAGCCCTACAATTCTCTGAGATCTCTGCGTTCCTCCAGTTCTGGCCTCTTGCACCTCCCCAATTATAATCGCTCCACCGTTGGCGGCCGTGCCTTCAGCTGCCCGGGCCCTAAGCTCTGGAATTCCCTCCCTGAACCTCTCCGTCCCTCTCTACCTCTAAGATGCTCCTTAAAACCTATCTCATTGATAAAGCTTTGGGTCACCTGTCCTACTATCTCCTTATGTGGCTCGGTGTCAAGTTTTGTTTGATAATCGCTCCTGCCTTGGGATGTTTTACTATGTTAAAGGCGCTACATAAATGCAAGTTATTGTTGTTGAGATTGATTGATTTGATGATGAGACCCATGTTGCCAGTAGAAAGGGAGTGAAGGGTTATGGCGAGCGGGCAGGGAAGTGGCTTTGAGCCCAAGATCAGCCATGATCTTTTACGTAAGGAAACTACTAGGCACTTGGTCTAAGCGTTAAACAAGGCTTTAATCAACTGTTTTACAACATGGAGGTCTAGTTGTGTCCTTCACTAGTTCCTGTTAAGAATGTCCTGCGCAAGCTGGGCCCGTGCCCGAGTATTTATACTCTCCCTGGACAGCGCCACCCGCAGGCCGCTCAGTATTATTTCATAAGTCTTTCTTTCATGAATGACTGATTCATGTCAATCTTATTGAATGGCGGAGCAAGCTCGAGGGGCCGAATGGCCTATTCCTGCTCCTATTTCTTATTAGTTCTTATGTAAATGCTGTTTTTAAGGCTGTTGTTTGCAATATGCTGATCCTCGGCCCTCCCCGGCTGGTGTTCAGTCGTGTTCTTATCTCTAAGCTGTGTCTTCCGACAGTTCCATTTAAGGAGACGCCAAACTACGCCCCGCAGCGGAGGGAGGGACACAACACGCTCACCATCCCGCACATCCTGCAACGGTCCAGCAGCGACAACAACCTCAACATTCCCGAGTGGCTGTCCTTCTCCGCCAGCCAGCCGCCCAGGAACCCCAACGGCACCCTGCGGAGCGTGAGCAGCCCCCGTGGGGGCCGCAGCCGCTCTCCGTCCCGCAGCCGGCAGGTCGAGGACCCGAAGAAACAACCGCGCGGTCGCCTCAGGTACCGGAGCAGTGGCGCGGTGGGTGGGCGGGTGGGGGGTTCAGAGGTCATCCCGTGCTGCTCGCATGCTCGGCGAAGTTAGCGACTACATTGGGGGGTCGAGCAGAACTCTTTCCATTTTGGGCACCCATTGTCCACATCAAACACTCCCAGAACAGGTACAGCACGGGTTAGATACAGAGTAAAGCTCCCTCTACAATGTCCCATCAAACACTCCCAGGGCAGGTACAGCACGGGTTAGAAACAGAGTAAAGCTCCCTCTACACTGTCCCATCAAACACTCCCAGGGCAGGTACAGCACGGGTTTGATACAGTGTAAAGCTCCCTCTACACTGTCCCGTCAAACACTCCCAGGGCAGGTACAGCACGGGTTAGATACAGAGTAAAGCTCCCTCTACACTGTCCCATCAAACTCTCCCAGGGCAGATACAGCATGAGTTAGATACAGAGTAAAGCTCCCTCTACACTGTCCCATCAAACACTCCCAGGGCAGGTACAGCACAGGTTAGATACAGAGTAAAGCTCCCTCTACGCTGTCCCATCAAACACTCCCAGGGCAGGTACAGCACAGGTTAGCTACAGAGTAAAGCTCCCTCTACACTGTCCCATCAAACACTCCCAGGGCAGGTACAGCACAGGTTAGCTACAGAGTAAAGCTCACTCTACAATGTCCCGTCAGACACCCCCTACTGCACCAGCATGACATTTTCCTTGGCTCTGAAGCCCCTGAGTGAGACTGGCACTTTAGTGCCAACTTTGGCACCGTACTGTGGTACGGGCACATCTCCAAAGGGAACCAGGTTGAAACTGCCCAGCTCCCAAAGCTCTGCTCATTAGGCTCCAGCGTACTTGCTGTAGCTTTTGGGCGTGGGAAGTGTTGTAAGGATCGGCGAGTGAGTAATAATGCAGCTCGAGAACGGCTTCCAGCTCTGCTTGTCGAGACCCGGGGGAGACAGTTAGGTGCCGGAGGGAGCTCAGTGAAGAGCCACGAGGCTGACTGCGAGTGTCAGGAGCCTGAGTGATGAGAACAGGCTGGAGAGCCGTGGACTCTTCTGCCTGGAAAAGAGGCACCTGATGGATGATCATATTGAGGTTTATGAGATAGTAAGGGCATGGAAAAGATAAATCTGGAAACATTACTTCAGATTAAATTGCAAAAGTAGAACAAAAGTACACAGATTCAAACTAAGAACAAGAGGAGGCCAATCAGCCCCTCGAGCCTCTCCTGCATTTCAATGAGATCATTGCTGATCTGTATTTTAACTCCATCTACCTGCCTTGGTTCCATATCCCTCAATACCCTTTACCCAACAAAAATCCATCACTCTCGCTATTGAAATTTTCAATTGACTCCCTCCCAGCCTGAACAGCTTTTTAAGGGAGAGCGTTCCAGATTTCCACTACCCCTTGTGTGAAGAAGTGCTTCCTGACATCACCCCTGAACGGCCTGGCTCTAATTTTAAGGTTACGCCCCCTTGTTCTGGACTCCCCGCCCCCTGCCACCCCCACCCCCACCCCACCAGAGGAAATAGTTTACGACAGCAAAATACTGCGGATGCTGGAAATCCGAAATAACAACAGGAAACGCTGGAAATACTCAGCGGGCCAGGGCAGCATCCGTGGAGAGAGAAACAGGGTCAACGTTTCAGGTCGAAGACCCTTCGTCAGAACTGGAAAAACAGCAGGAAATGGAAAGCAAGTTTAGGGGCTGGGAATAGGGGGAGGGGATGAAAGAACAAAAGGGGAGGTCAGTAATAGGTTAGAAAGCAGGAGAGATTAAGAGACATTGAGAGATATTAAGAGATATAGGGGGAGGAATTCAGTAGGCTGCACCACCCGTAGGCGCCTTAAGAGGGCGCTAAGTGGGTCACAAGCCCACGCCTCCCCGGGCGCGGCACTTCCCACGCCTCCCGCTAAATTCCGCGGGACGTTAGTGGTGGCGCTACCCGTTAGCGCTATGCTGCTATCGATGATGTCATCGGTGTGCGCAGCGCCTCGCTGGCGCCCCGGCCGCGATATTTGGCAGCGCCCCCTGATTCACCGCGCCGGCTGCATTCCAAGAACCCGGCACTTCTCTTCGGTGCCGGGTTCTTTTGTCTGCACTCCCGATCCTCGGGGGCCCAGCTGGGCCCCAGGTCGCGCTGCACAAGGCCCCTCCCCTTTAAGAAGGGGAGGAAGGCCTGCAATACCGCAGGGCGACGTGCCGCAGCGTGTGGCACTGCGGCACGTTGCGCCACGATATTCAGTCGCAGCGCCCCAAGAGGGATGTGGGGCGCCTCCAGTAGCGCCACGCTTCCCTTTGGGGCGCTACCACTCAATTTCCAGCGGGCGGCCGCGAATGCTTCCGGGGCGCTACTTTTAGCGCCCTGGCGAGGCTGGCGCCCCAATTTCTCCCCCATAGTTTCTCTCTCTCTACCCAATCAACTTCTTCAATCATCTTCAACAGCTCAGTTAGATCAGCCATTAATCTTCTACATTCAAGGGAATAGAAACCTCGTCCATGCAACCTGCCCTCATAATTTAACCCCTTTCGCCCTTGTAAGAGATAATTGTAGGATGTATCTCAGGGAGTTCCTCACACAAAGAGTAATCACTGTGTGGAATAAGCTCTCTCACACAGCAGTGGAGGCATAAACCGTGGAGTCATTTAAGAAACAATTGGATGTCACAATGGCAGGATTTTGGGATCCCTCTGGATCAATGAATTAAGATGGGCTGAATGTCCTCCTTCGTCTGTCATGATCTGGTGATGCACAGAATACGCCACTCAACATCTGAGCTGGTGACTCCCTCATAAATAAATAAAAAAATAAACCGGGCTCAGTGATACACACTCCGTGACAAGCTGCAGGTCACAAAAGGAAATCCCTCCTTAAAACAATTTTACTTTTTTTAACTTACAAATTATCTTGAAAGGGGAAAACATTTGCAGGGTAATGAGGTAAGGACAGGGGAGAGTGGGACTAATTGGAGAGCTCTTTCAAAGAGCCGGCACAGGCACGATGGGCCGAATGGCCTCCACCTGTGCTGCATCACTCTGCGGTTCCCGCTCACCGCCTCCATCTAGTGGTTCGTGACGTAAAAAAAGTACTAGGCACTTGGTCTAAGCGTTAAACAAAGCTTTAATCAACTGTTTTACAACATGGAGGTCTAGTTGTGTCCTTCACTAGTTCCTGTTAAGAATGTCCTGCGCAAGCTGGGCCCGTGCCCGAGTATTTATACTCTCCCTGGACAGCGCCACCCACAGGCCGCTCAGTATTATTTCATAAGTCTTTCTTTCATGAATGACAAGATTCATGTCAGTTCGCTTATGGAGAGGTTTTGCCTGCCCCGCTGTGTTTGACAGTCTTGGTACAGCTGACTGGCGGCCCACAGGGGCATGTCACCGCGGGGTGGGGGGGGGGGCAGCTATGGAGACCGTCCCTCACGGGAAGGAAGGGAGTGAAAGAATGACCTTGGGCCCTATCGTTTCAACGGCGTTCCTTTCTTAATGGGTGCTGGGGCAGCTTCATCTCTGAGTAGCTGTCCCTCGCTGGGGAACTGGAGGAGAGGCAGCAACAACATCTCGCAGCCGGAGAGGCCCCCGGTGAGGCGCCAAGTTTATCAGGGGGTCAGAGGTGAAGAGGAAATGGGTCACGACCCCCCCTCCCCGACCCACCCCATCACTGATCTTATTAAGATGGCTGCCTGTCCATTTTCAAATCCCACAGCCTCACTTCAGGCTCGAGGTGCTCTCACAGATGATGCTCGGAACTGCACTGGTGCAATGCCGACCTTTGCCTGCATGCTCGGCCCCCTCCCCAGATCCCTGACCTCCCTCCCCGACCCCCACCTCCCCGACGCCTTTCCCCTACCCTCAATTTCCCCTTCCCTCGACACCTTTCCCTCCCTCCCTCTTCCCCCCGCCCCCACCTCCAGATTCCTGACCTCCCTCCCCGACCCCCACCTCCCCGACACCTTTCTCCTACCCTCAATTTCCCCTTCCCTCGACACCTTTCCCTCCCTCTTCCCCCCGCCCCCACCTCCAGATTCCTGACCTCCCTCCCCGACCCCCACCTCCCTGACACCTTTCTCCTACCCTCAATTTCCCCTTCCCTCGACACCTTTCCCTTCCTCCCTCTTCCCCCCGCCCCCACCTCCAGATCCCTGACCTCCCTCCCCGACCCCCACCTCCCTGACACCTTTCCCCTACCCTCGATTTCCCCTTCCCCCAACACCTTTCCCTCCCTCCCTCTTCCCCCCGCCCCCAACCCCCCCACTCCTTTCCCCCACCAGCTTCGACTATGCAACATAGCCCTTTGTAAAAATTACAACTGGGACATTTTCTGCCTGGCTTTTGTGTGTCAAAATTTGTTTCCCCTGCCCCGCCACCCCCCACCCACCACCTCTTCGAAATGGGACTGTGGAGGGAAAGAGAGAGAGCGACAGAGATGGAAGGAGGGAGACAGCGTTCGATGGCAGGAATGACGTATGAGGAGAGATTGGGTCGATTAGACTTCTATTCGCTAGAGTTTAGAAGAATGAGAGGGGATCTCTTTGAAACTTATAAAATTCTAACAGGACTAGACAGACTAGATGCAGGAAGGATGTTCCCGATGGCGGGGAGTCCAGAACCAGGGGTCACAGTCTAAGGATAAGGGGTAAGCCATTTAGGACAGAAATGAGGAGGAATTTCTTCACCCAGAGAGTGGTGAACCTGTGGAATTCTCTACCACAGAAGGCAGTTGAGGCCAATTCATTAAATATATTCAAGAAGGAGTTAGATATTTTTCTTAAGGCTAAAGGGATATGGGGAGAAAGCAGGGACAGGGTACTGAATTTGGATGATCAGCCATGATCTCATTAAATGGCGGAACAGGCTCGAGGGGCCGAATGGCCTCCTCCTGCTCCTATCTTATATGTTTCTATGGGAAAGGGAAAGACAACGTGTCGGTAACGGAGCTACTGTACAGCAAGATGTCTGTTCTCGATGTGTTGCTGACCAGCTCCCTGGGTGTGAGACTGTTCTTGGGTTCAGGAGGAGGCAGGTTGTCCGCTGGTGAACTGGTGTGACGTGTGCGTGGCACTTCTAACCCGTCAGCCTCAGCACTCCCCTGTAGTACAAACATGCCGTTCATAAATTAGCGAAGAGAGACCCGCCTTGCCCAATAAGCAGAGTCAGAACTGAGAATCGCAAAGTAAAGAGACTGCAGAGTAAGTTCTCCCAGAGCAGACAGCAGCAGAAAGTGGAAACACGTTGCGTTTGATTTCTGTATCCCTCTCCCTCTCTTTCTGCGTGTCTGCGTGCGTCTCACTGCTTCCCTTTGTATCTGTGTGTGTCTGTCCTCTCTCTCTCTGTCCTTTCTCTGTCTGTCCTCTCTCTGTCTGTCTGTCCTCTCTCTGTCTGTCCTCGCTCTGTCTGTCTGTCCTCTCTCTGTCTGTCTGTCCTCTCTCGCTCTCTGTCTGTCCTCTCTCTCCCTCTCTTCCTCTCTCTCTCTCTCTCTCTCTCTCTCTCCCCCTCTCTCTCCCCCCTCTCTCTCCCCCCTCTCTCTCCCCCCTCTCTCTCTCTCCCCTCTCTCTCTCTCCCCTCTCTCTCTCTCCCCTCTCTCTCTCCCCCGCTCTCTCTCTCCCCTCTCTCTCTCTCTCCCCTCTCTCTCTCACCCCTCTCTCTCTCCCCCCGCTCTCTCTCCCCCGCTCTCTCTCCCCCGCTCTCTCTCCCCCGCTCTCTCTCCCCCCTCTCTCTCTCCCCCCTCTCTCTCTCCCCCTCTCTCCCCCTCTCTCTCTCCCCCGCTCTCTCTCCCCCGCTCTCTCTCCCCCTCTCTCTCTCCCCCCCTCTCCCCCTCTCTCCGTCTCTCTCTCTCCCTCCCTCTGTCTGTCTCCCACTCCCTGTTTCACAAACACACACATAGAAACATAGAAGATAGGAGCAGGAGTAGGCCATTCGGCCCCTCGAGCCTGCTCCGCCATTCAATGAGATCATGGCTGATCATCCAAACTCAGTGCCCTGTCCCTGCTTTCTCCCCATATCCCTTGATCCCTTTAGCCTTAAGAAATATATCTAACTCCTTCTTGAATATATTTAATGAACTGGCCTCCACCGCCCTCTGTGGCAGAGAATTCCACAGGTTCACCACACTCTGGGTGAAGAAATTCCTCCTCATTTCAGTCCTAAATGGCTTACCCCTTATCCTTAGACTGTGACCCCTGGTTCTGGACTCCCCGACCATCGGGAACATCCTTCCTGCATCTAGTCTGTCCAGGCCTCACAGAATTTTATAGGTTTCGATGAGATCCCCTCTCAATCTTCTAAACTCCAGTGAGTATAAGCCCAATCGACACACACACGGAATAAGGTGAGACCGCCCCCAAATCCCCCCCTGCTTTGAGTGAGAACCAGACATCCGTGGCTGCCGCTGCCACTGTGGATCTTGAAGCAATGTCCTCGGCCTCGAGGAGCTGGAGGCTGCCCGGGAGACTGACCGTGACGTCTATCTTTGTTTGCAGCTCGGCGAACAAGGACTCCGCCGGCGGGACGCTGGGCCGGGTGCCGAAACGCAAGCTGTACAGTGCCGTCCCGGGCAGGGCCTTTGTGGTGGTGAAGTCGTACCAGCCACAGGGAGACGGAGAAATCCAACTCAACAAGGGCGAAAAAGTCAAAGGTTTGTGCGAGAGAGAGAAGGGGAGTCAAAATATATTGTCATTTTTCTCTTCCGCCCCACCACCCCCCACCCCTCCACCAGGCAAGGGGCTGCATCTTTCTGGGGGCCATCCCACGGTCCCCCATTACCATACCATACATGACCTTTCTTCATGATCGCCCCTGTTCCATATCCATTGGGGCGGAGGGGTGCGGGGGAGGCCGTTGTAACTGTGCTGATCCAGTCCGCAGGTGGTGTTCCCATCCACCACCGGCCCCCACACACGCACGCACTCTTTCGGAAGGATGTGAAGGCCCTTGAAAGGGTGCAGAGGAGATTTACCAGAATGGTTCCGGGGATGGGGGCTCTTAGCTACAAGGACAGGTTGGAGAAGCTGGATTTGCTTTCATTAGAGCAAAGTGATGTAAGAAAACTACTAGGCACTTGGTCTAAGCGTTAAACAAAGCTTTAATCAACTGTTTTACAACATGGAGGTCTAGTTGTGTCCTTCACTAGTTCCTGTTAAGAATGTCCTGCGCAAGCTGGGCCCGTGCCCGAGTATTTATACTCTCCCTGGACAGCGCCACCCGCAGGCCGCTCAGTTGATTCATGTCACAAAGGAGGTTGAGGGGTGATTTGATAGAGGTGTACAAGATTATGATGGATTTGGATAGGCTAGGCGGGGAAAGGCTGTTCCCGCTTGTTGATGGGACAAGGACGAGGGGACACAGATTTAATGTTTTAGGGCAAGAGAGGGATGTGAGGAAAATCTTTTTTACGCAGCGAGTGGTGAGGAGCTGGAACTCGCTGCCGACAGAAGTGGTGGAAGCGGAGACACTCAGGCCCCGATTTTCCCCGAGCCGTTGGGCGGGGTTTCAGGCATGTGGGGGGGGGGAAATTCTGAATTTGGGGGTCCCGACACCATCCCACCCAAAACCCCGCCCCACGCAACTTTCAGGGGCGGCAGGTACCTGCCCTGTACTGGGACCCGCCGAAACCAGGCAGGAAGGGATTAGTGCCAATTAACTGCCTGTTAACAGGTAGTTAACGGGCAGTTTTTAGCCTAATCCCTATTTTGAGGGGTTACGTGTGGGATTCCCGACGGCTCCAAACCACGCCAGATTAGAGCAGGCGGGCCGTCGGGTTGAAGGAGTTGGAGGGGTCGCGATGTCGGCGCTCAGGTGAGTGATGGGTGCATGAGTGCAAAGGTAAGTGTTTTTGGTGTGTCTAAAGTGTGTAAAGAACTTTTACTTACCTGTACTTACCTTCACAGCCTTTCTTCCTGTAGCCGTCGGGAGCCCATCACTCAGCCGGCACTTAAAGCTGAACGGCTGCGATCTGTGAAAAGTGACAGCCTTCAGCTTTGAGTGCCGGTGAGAGTTCGAACTGAGTCTGTGCAGAAGGACTCATGTTAGAACTCAGACTGTCAGTGTTTGGCAGCTTCAAACAGGTGTGAGACACTGATATTTCATCTGTCAAGAAATCTTGACAGATGAAATTTCAGTCTGTGACGTCACCTGTTGCCGGGTGGCCCTTAATAAGAACGTAAGAACATAAGAAATAGGAGCAGGAGTAGGCCAATCGGCCCCTCGAGCCTGCTCCGCCATTCAATAAGATCATGGCTGATCTGATCCTAACCGCCAATCCACTATCACAGAACCATCTCCTGAATCTAACAGAATTAGACACACGAAATAGGAGCAGGATCAGGCTACACGGCCCCTGGGCCCGCTCCGCTACCCACAGGGCCATGACCATTCCGAACCTAGACTCATGTCCAAATTCCTGCCCGCTCCCCGTAACCCTTAATTCCCTTTACTTCTAGGAAACTATCTATTTCTGTTTTAAATTTATGTAATGATGTAGCTTCTACAGCTTTTTGGGGCAGCATATTCCATGGACCTACCACCCTCTGAGTGAAGTAGTTCCTCCTCATCTCAGTTTTGAAAGAGCAGCTCCTTATTCTAAGACATTGGCCTGCTGAGCCCGCTGGGCGGGCTTAACAAGGTCAATCAAGGGAAAGTCGCGCGGATTGGCCGGACATCGATGTAGGCGGGTCAAAAACCCGAAGGTTGAAGTCCCGCCTTCTTCCCGACAGGTTCGGGAAAATCTACCCCTCAATGCTTTCAAAGGGAGACTGGATAGGCACTTGGGGGAAATAAACTTGCAGGGCTACGGGGATAGAGCGGGGGAATGGGACTGACTGGATTCCTCTACAGAGAGCCGGCACGGACTCGATGGGCCGAATGGCCTCCTTCTGTGCCGTTATGACTCTTTCAGTCTCTGCCACAGAAAGTGACTGAAAGAAATTTCCCTATTGGATTTATTCGTAACTATCTTGTATTTACAGCCCCCTAGTTTTGGACTCTCCCGCAAGTGGAAACATTCTCTCCACGTCTACCCTGTCCAACCCATTCAGAATGTTAAGGGAGGAAGGGGTGGTGGCGGAGGGTGGGTGGGGGGTGGGGGACAGGCGATTTTAACCACACCCACCCAGCGGACACCGGGCAGTTGAAATCGCCCGGGTTGCTTGTCCGCCGGAAAGCCCTCGTGCTGAATTTTAACGTGCAGCCGGGGCCAGGACGCCCCGGCCCAAAAGCCGGCGGGGTCCTTCTTTACGTAGGCGTGTCGAGTACTGATGACGTCATCGGGGAGGGGGCCGACGACAACCTCAAACTGCCGGCCTGAGCGGAGAAACCGAGGAACCGTGCCCAGGAGAGGCCCGAGCGGGTAGTTGGGGCCCGGCTGGAGCAGGAGCAGGCCTCACCGGGAAAGCTTAGGCCTCGCGTGCTGCGGACTCCCCTAAGCGCGTGTCCCCCCCCCCCCCGCCCCCCCCACTGTCCCATCTGAACGCGAGACGATCGTCGGAGGCCGATCCCGGCCACCTCTCGGTGGGAGGCCTCAAGGCCAGGCCAATGATCTGCTCGCTTCGCGGCAAAAGTAAGACAAACACCCCCCACCCCCCACCCCCCCGCCAACCTTTTTTTTTTAGGTTTGAGCCTCTCCATCCGAGGCCAATTCATTTCAGACATTGCTTGTCACCATCTCCGAATCAACGGTCACAGGTTTCCGGTCGCAGGTTCCCTTGTCCTAGACTCCCCGCACCAGCGGAAAAAGTTTTTCCCTATCTACCCGATCAATTCCTTTCAAAATCCTACAAAAGCTCAAATCAAATCACCCCTTAACCTTCTCTGTTCCAGGGAACACAAGCCTAGTTTATGTAATCACTCCTCATAATCTAAGGGGGAATAATTCAGTTGTTTGCGCCTCCCGTTAGCGCCTTAAGAGGGCGCTAATGGGGCGCAAAGCAACTAGCGCCCGGGCGCGGCGATGTTTGCGCCGTTCATGAAATTAACTAGACATTTTGCGGCGGCGCTAAACACTACCGCCACGATCTCCTGCGCCGGCAGTTCGTGACGTCAGTCGAGTGCGCAACGCCCCGGTAGCGCCCCGGACCGGATATTGAGTGGCGCCCCCTGCCTTACCGCCTGCCGCTAGCAACGACAGGTTGAGGGGAGCGTTATGCTGTCAGAAAGGGACTAGGGGAGCGCTATTTAAAGGCGACCGCTTCCTGCCCTTTTTTTGTCGGTGACATTTTTGCACCACACATTCTGAGAGAGAGAGAGAGAGAGAGAGACTTCTGGAGAGATTCAACGCTGTGTGAAGGAGTTTTGAATAATGAGCAGCACTTTGCAGGTTTATTTTGATTTGCCCTTCCTTGCTTCGCCAGCGCTCTGAGGTAGCGCCTCGCTCCTCGGCCTTTGCGCCTTAAGACAGGTGTGAAGAGCCTGATTTAGCGCTCCAATCACCTCCAGGGGCGATAAAAGCCAAGTTTGCCGTCGGAGGTGATAATTAGCGCCAGGCGCTAAACTTTGCGCACGGCCGATAATGGCGCCCCAATCCGGGCGATACTGAATTTTCCCCCCTAAGTCTTTCAAGACTGAGCTCGATGTATTTTTGTCGGGTAAGGGTATCGAGGGATCTGGAGCAAAGGCAGGTGAACGGAGTTGAGGTGCAGATCAGCCATGATCTGATTGAATGGCAGAACAGGCTGGAGGAGCTGAATGGCCTCCTCCTGTTCTGAAGAGAAAGACATGCTTCTCAGGCGATGTGCCCAGTTGTTTGGAGTAACTCGGGCTTTTCTCTCTGTATCGTCTAAAATCCTTGGGGTCTCAGTGGTTCGGTGCACGGTCTGAGACTGAGTTATACCGTCCAGGAAGGTCTCTGGTCCAACACCAGGTCTGTGTTGAGAGCTGATCTCATCTGAGCCTGCTACAAAAGGCCTCTCTTCTCCCCCCACCCCCATCCCCCACCCATTCCGCCCCCTACCCTACTCCCGAGCTAGGGGAGGAGGGGGGTGGGGAAAATCCTGCTCCTAATTGCAATGACTCTTACTGGACATCAGGTGGACAGCCGTGCGGTGATGCACCCTGCAGTCGAATAGTTCACCAATTGGCATGACGGGCCGAATGGCCTCCTTCTCTGCTGTAAGGTTCGATGACACAGTGGGGAGTGGGACTAAGATTCCTCGACACAGTGGGGAGTGGGACTAAGATTCGTCGACACAGTGGGGAGTGGGACTAAGATTCGTCGACACAGTGGGGAGTGGGACTAAGACTCCTCGACACAGTGGGGAGTGGGACTAAGATTCCTCGACACAGTGGGGAGTGGGACTAAGATTCTTCGACACAGTGGGGAGTGGGACTAAGATTCCTCGGCACAGTGGGGAGTGGGACTAAGATTCCTCGACACAGTGGGGAGTGGGACTAAGATTCCTCGACACAGTGGGGAGTGGGACTAAGATTCGTCGACACAGTGGGGAGTGGGACTAAGATTCCTCGACACAGTGGGGAGTGGGACTAAGATTCGTCGACACAGTGGGGAGTGGGACTAAGATTCGTCGACACAGTGGGGAGTGGGACTAAGATTCCTCGACACAGTGGGGAGTGGGACTAAGATTCGTCGACACAGTGGGGAGTGGGACTAAGATTCGTCGACACAGTGGGGAGTGGGACTAAGATTCCTCGACACAGTGGGGAGTGGGACTAAGATTCGTCGACACAGTGGGGAGTGGGACTAAGATTCGTTGACACAGTGGGGAGTGGGACTAAGATTCCTCGACACAGTGGGGAGTGGGACTAAGATTCGTTGACACAGTGGGGAGTGGGACTAAGATTCCTCGACACAGTGGGGAGTGGGACTAAGATTCCTCGACACAGTGGGGAGTGGGACTAAGATTCCTCGGCACAGTGGGGAGTGGGACTAAGATTCCTCGGCACAGTGGGGAGTGGGACTAAGATTCCTCGACACAGTGGGGAGTGGGACTAAGATTCCTCGGCACAGTGGGGAGTGGGACTAATGGGACAGCTCCTTCAAAGAGCCGGCACGGGCATCGATGGGCCGAATGGCCTCCGTCTGCGCCGTGTCGTTCTGTGATACTCGTTGTCTAGGATTACATTGTGAAGAAAAGGTGTTGGGGGGGCCAAAGTCCAAGAGGGGTAGGGCCATTCATGAGAGAAGGGGAGAAAATCGGAGGGTTAGGGTGGTTTATGGTCGGTGGGGTGGGAGGTGGAATTATTCTCCTCCCTCACTTTGAGGAAACACCTCTGGCCTCGGCTTGTGTCACTGAGCAAGCTGAAGGCTGTAAGTTGGTGTTGAATGAAGCCGGTTTCTACATTGCTGGTGACCTTGTTCTATTTAAGTGATTGGCACAGAAAGGCCTCAGTGCAGAGAGTTGGCGGGTCGCTGTCGAGCTCTAATGCGAAGTGCAGGTCGGGTATGAGTGACGGCGCTCCGATCCTTGGTGGACCGGGCCAGGGCAGGCGTGGCGTCGCATGCCATTGGCCAGCACCGCAGCCCGACCCTCATGAGGCACTATTTACAGCTCTGGCCTGGATCTCCTGCTCACTCCTGTTGCTGGCTCCCCAGTGTCCTGTGTTCATTCTCTCTCTCTTCTCATTGATGTATGAGGCTGCCGTGACCGTGTGGGGAGTTCTTGCTTTTTCTCTCGTTCTCTCTCTCTCTCTCCCTCCGCCCAGCCCTCAGTGTTTTTTTTTCTCTCCCCATCACTGCTTCTCAGTCTGTCATCTTATATAAAAACAGAAAATGCTGTAAATACTCAGCAGGTCAGGCAGCACCTGTAGAGAGAGAAACAGAGTTAACGTTTCATGTCGATGACCCTTCATCTCTTTTTCTTTCTTTCAGTCTCTCCCTTGCTCATCCCTCTCCTCGCTATTCTCTTTTTCTCTCTCTCTTTCCCCTGTCCTCCATTCTTTTCTATCCTCCACTTTCTCCATCACGGGTTAGATACAGAGTAAAGCTCCCTCTACACTGTCCCATCAAACACTCCCAGGGCAGGTGCCGCATGGGTTAGATACAGAGTAAAGCTCCCTCTACACTGTCCCATCAAACACTCCCAGGGCAGGTACAGCACGGGTTAGATACAGAGTAAAGCTCCCTCTACACTGTCCCATCAAACACTCCCAGGGCAGGTACAGCACGGGTTAGATACAGAGTAAAGCTCCCTCTACACTGTCCCATCAAACACTCCCAGGGCAGGTACAGCACGGGTTAGATACAGAGTAAAGCTCCCTCTACACTGTCCCATCAAACACTCCCAGGGCAGGTACAGCATGGGTTAGATACAGAGTAAAGCTCCCTCTGCACTGTCCCATCAAACACTCCCAGGGCAGGTACAGCACGGGGTTTGATACAGAGTAAAGCTCCCTCTACACTGTCCCATCAAACACTCCCAGGGCAGGTACAGCACGGGTTAGATACAGAGTAAAGCTCCCTCTACACTGTCCCATCAAACACTCCCAGGGCAGGTACAGCACAGGTTAGATACAGAGTAAAGCTCCCTCTACACTGTCCCATCAAACACTCCCAGGGCAGGTACAGCACAGGTTAGATACAGAGTAAAGCTCCCTCTAAACTGTCCCATCAAACACTCCCAGGGCAGGTACAGCACGGGTTAGATACAGAGTAAAGCTCCCTCTACACTGTCCCATCAAACACTCCCAGGGCAGGTACAGCACGGGTTAGATACAGAGTAAAGCTCCCTCTACACTGTCCCATCAAACACTCCCAGGGCAGGTACAGCACGGGTTAGATACAGAGTAAAGCTCCCTCTGCACTGTCCCATCAAACACTCCCAGGGCAGGTACAGCACGGGGTTTGATACAGAGTAAAGCTCCCTCTACACTGTCCCGTCAAACACTCCCAGGGCAGGTACAGCACAGGTTAGATACAGAGTAAAGCTCCCTCTACACTGTCCCCATTAAACACTCCCAGGGCAGGTACAGCACGGGTTAGATACAGAGTAAAGCTCCCTCTACACTGTCCCATCAAACACTCCCAGGGCAAGTACAGCATGGGTTAGATACAGAGTAAAGCTCCCTCTACACTGTCCCATCAAACACTCCCAGGGCAAGTACAGCATGGGTTAGATACAGAGTAAAGCTCCCTCAGATTTGCTCTACCTTTTTTTGAACCATGGCCCAGCCAAGGTTTGGCCGGCATCCCTCTGAGCTGTATCTATGGCCCGAGGGAGGAATAATAGGGGCAGTTGTCTCCTCTTGGACACAGCCCTGTGCCTGTCGGGAGCCCAGAAGGAGGCCGCGAAGGACGATCTGGTCCTGCAGTTCCTTGCGTTCCTACATAACCACAATCCGCCACGATCTTATTGAATGGCGGAGCAGACCCGAAGGGCCAAATGGCCGACTCCTGCTCCTAATTCTTATGTTCTGCAGGAGGAGCCAGAGAGCAGCAGTGGTATCGAGCAAAAATCCCTCACGTCTGTTTAGTGCCTGTACCAGCCCCAATGAGCTCGGACTCCTGGACGGATTGGGGTGGGATTGTGAGAGTCTGTGTCCTCCCGCGGCAAGCTGCGGCGTTCGTAAACTTAAAGAAAGAACTTCCATTTCCATAGCGCCTTTCATGTCCTCGCGCTGTTGCAAAGCCCTTTACCGCCAATTAATGCCTCGTGAAGCGCAGCCGTAGCTTTTCTGTCGGCCGACGTGGCAGCCGACGTGTGCGCACAGCAAGATCCCACAATCGTCCGTGAGGTGAATGACCAGTTCAGCTGTTTTGGTCGTGTTGGTTGGGAAGGTGAACTCACCTGCTGTTCTTCGAATAGTTCCACGGGACCTTTTACGACGTTGCATTTATATAGCGCCTAGCACATAGTGAGAGGTCCCCAAGGGCGCTTCACGGGGAAGCGTAATCGGAGGGAAAAAAAATTGACACTGAGCCCGAGAAGGAGGTATTGGGATGGGTCAAAGAGGTCAGTTTTAAGGAGCAGTCATAAAAGAGGGGAGCGATGTGGAGAGGTTCAGGGAGGGAATTCCAGAGCTCCGGGCCCGGGTAGCTGAAGACACGGCCGCCAATGGTGGGGCGAAGGAAATCGGGGCATGCTCAAGAGCCTAGAATTGGAGGAGCGCAGAGATCTCGGAGGGTTGGAGGAGGGCTGGAGGAGATTACAGAGATAGGGAGGGGCTGAGACCAGGGAGTGATTTGAACACGAGGATGAGAATTTTTTGTAAATTTAGCTGTTGGTGGGCCGGGGAGCCAGTGTAGGGTCAGCGAGCCCAGGCGCACCAACATCAGTGTTCTTGCTCAGGCCAACATCCCCAGCATCGAAGCTTTGACCACGCTCAATCAGCTCCGACGGACGGGTCACATCGTCCGCATGCCCGATACGAGACTCCCAAAACAAGCGCTCTACTCGGAGCTCCGACACGGCAAGGGAGCCCCAGGTGGGCAGAGGAAACGCTTCAAGGACACCCTCAAAGCCTCCTTGAAAAAGTGCAACATCCCCACCGACACCTGGGAATCCCTGGCCCAAGACTGCACAAAGTGGAGGAGAAGCATCCGGGAAGGCGCCGAACACCTCGAGTCTCTTCGCCGGGAGCAAGCGGAAGCCAAGCGCAGGCAACGCAAGGAGCGCACGTCAACCCAAGCACCTCACCCACCCGCCCCTTCAACCACCGTCTGCCCCACCTGTGACAGAGACTGCAGGTCCCGCATTGGACTCATCAGTCACCTGCGAATTCAATTTTAATGTGGAAGCATCCTCGGTTCCGAGGGACTGCCTAAGAAGAAGAAGGATGGGTGACCGGGACGTGATTGATGTGCCTCAATAATTCCGAGACTCGATGTTAGCGAAACAAAACAAGGCTTTTATTAACTTAGAAGGTAACACGTAGTGGAGAGAGGTATCTTCCATCCGGAGGGCTGCAGTACTGGATATGAGGCCAGACTGAGCTTGCTTACATAGGGGCCAGGTATGGGTGGAGCCCTACACACAACACATTCCAATATACAATACAATGGTGAGGGAACGGAACTGGGGGAAGGGAAATGAAACTGAAACCGACCACAGTCACAGGCAGTGATGAATGGAATATTTCATCACAGTGGTGTGCGTTAGGATACAGGGTCTTGGAAAGAGCTCAAGTTGACGGAGCGTGGAAAATGCCCCGCTGAGAAGGCAGGCAGGGCCTCGGTTTAACAGCTCACCTAAAAGATGGCACCCCCCGACAGTGCAGCACTCCCTCTGCATTGCCCTGAAGTGTAGGACCCAGATTACGTACTCAAGTGCCTCGAGTGGGGCTTTGAGCCCACGACCTTCTTTCTCGGAAGTGAGAGTGCCACTTAAAAAAAAAAACCTACTCCAGTAACCTTCAAAAACACCTCGCTAACGTGACACCGTTTTATTGATTCCCTACTTACTGGATAATCTCTACTTCAGCGTGTCGTGTGAGATTGGCTGGGGGAAGGGATCACCTGCTGGGCTTTTTTTTTGTGTCAACTGAGATGAGGCTGCCTTTGCGGCCTACTCGGCGATGAAGGGAAGTGTTACGACGGAGCCGGTGACCTACAGACCCCAGTTAAGCCTGCACAGCTCGCGCAGTCGGGACTCTTGCCGTGGGGCCCATTTACTTGCTCCCGTGGGCTTGCCTCGCACAAAGCAATTGGTCCGCGGGGGAACCCCCACGTTCGCTGCCCTTGGTGTGAGAATCAGCCTTCGAGCCTACAATCCTCCTGTGTGTAACAGCCATTAACCCTCTGAGATTACCATGGCAACATTAACCCTCGGAGATTGCCATGGTAACGCTAGATTCAAACAGCCCAGCGCCACTCCCTCCATTGATCCTATCAGCGCTGCTTGAAATAGTTGACAAAAAAAGCAGGCACTTCTTCAGCCACCTTCAGCAACTCATGTCAGCTGAGGGCTTTTGTTCAACTGTTGCCATGGGAACTGAGCTCGTGCCAGGTGAGAAGGTCAAAATGTGGAGAAATGCTCATTTCTGTATTTCAGTTTTGCAATTCATGTTATATCACAGTCTGTTTAGGTATCTCCATTTCCCTGTGACTATTTGGTTGTCCTATCCTCTCCACCTACCTGCCAATCTTCATTTCTCTCTCTCTCGCTCATCGTACAGTATAATATCAACTATCTGACTCGCCCCAGAGTCTCGATTTCTCAGTTGCAACCATTCATTCTCCTGCCATTTTGTCTCCACTTCTCTTTCCCTCTCCCTAACTCTCCTCTCTCCCCCCCATCTCTATTTCTGTAGCTCTCTTTACCTTCTATTCCATCTCTAGCTTCTCTTTCTGCACCTCTTCCCCATACCTATCGCTCTCAAGCTAACGCAACTCTTTCTCCCTTTCTCTTCCTCCCCCCGCCCCTCTCTTGCTGTCTCCTCTCTCTGTCTCTGCCTCCTCGCTAATTTCTTTGCCTGTACTCTCTCTCTGCTCCCCTCTCTCTCTGCCCCCTGCTTTCTCTCTTTACCCCTAACATTCGCTCTCTCCATATCTCCTGGCATTTCTCTCTCAATTGGCTCACATTCTGACTTGGCGCTCCCTGGCTACACCCATCTTCCCTTCTCCCATCTCCCTTTTTACCTCTTCCCCTGCCTCTTTCTTCCCTTAGCCATCTTCTTCTCTACCTCTTTCCATCTCTAACTCCTTTCTTCCCCCTCTTTGCCTCTCTCCCTCTCTCCTCCTCTCCCCCTCCCCTTCGCTCTCTTCTCTTTCTTCCCTCTCTGTCTCCTCTCTGTTGTGTGTCAACTTGAATCAGCTGGCCACACCTGCCTCTGTGCTCACAAGTGCCATAACTGGATCCTGGCTCACTGTCCAGTACAGTACTGCGGACGTGCTGTACTGTCGGAGATGCTGCCGTTCAGCTGAGATGTTAAACTGAGGCCCTGTTTGTCTATTCCAATGGTTCAGATGGATGTTCAGAACCCCATGCCACTATTTGAAGAAGAATAGGCCCTGGCCTGGGCTAAAAGTGTTGAATTATGAGGACAGTTTGCATAGACTAGGCTTGTATTCCCTCGAGTATAGAAAATTAAGCAGTGATCTAACTGAGGTGTTTAAGATGATTGAAGGAGTTGTTAGGATAGATGGGGGGAAAAAACTATTTCCCCTGGTTGTGGGAGAGGGGAAGTGGAGTCCAGAACAAGGGGGCATAACCTTAAAATTAGAGCTAGGCCGTTCAGGGGTGATGTCAGGAAACACTTCTTCACACAAAGGGTAGTGGAAATCTGGAACTCGCTCCCCCAAAAAGCTGTTCAAAATTATGAGGGAATTTGATAGATTATCTGGTGATTGCTGTTTGTGGGAGCTTGCTGTGCGCAAATTGGCTGCTGTGTTTCCTACATTACAACAGTGACTACACTTCAAAAAGTACTTCATTGGCTGTGAAGCGCTTTGGGACGTCCTGAGTTAGTTTTTCTCACCCTCATTTCCTTGTCTTTCTCGCTCCCTCTCCCCCACATCCCCCATTTTATGTATTTCTCTCACCTCGCAGTCCGCTTGACTGAGGGATTTGCCGGGGAAGTTCTGGGAACAACCAGCGCGTGCAGGTTCAAGACCGCAATCCCGAGATGGGAGCTCGGGAATCTCTCAAGTGAGAGTGCCACTATTTGTAGGAGAGTTGGCCAGTGTGTTGGGCATTGGATGGCTGCGCCACAAGCATCGCCACCCTTGAAGGGCACGACCCCTACCTCGAGTTTAAAAACTCAGGCCTTCACACCACCTGAATCCTTCTCATTGTTTGTCGACGAGATGCGGAAAACCCCTAGGTGCCCTGAGAAGGCGGCTGGTGAACTCTCCCTGAACCTCTGCAATCCTGGTTGACGTAATAAAACTCACTACGCACTTGGTTCGAGCATAAAGCAAGGCTTTAAACAACTTGTTTCAGAACATGGAGGTCTAGTTGTACTTCACTAGTTCCTTGTCTTTACAAAATGTCCCTGGAAAGCTGGGGCCAACGCCCGAGTATTTATACTCCTTGGATGGTGCCACCAGCTGGCCGTCCAGTGCTATTTCATAGGTAGTTTCTCGATGATGAGATTTATGACACTGGTGATGATGGTATTCCTGTTCTGGTGCTCGCTTGGGAAACTCGCCCTTCACCCCTTTGAATGGCTGCGGGGTCGGGTGAGCTGGGGGAGGTGGTGGGAAGAAATGTTTCGCCATAATGATCTGGCCATCATGAGTGCGGGGCCAGCTGGTCTTTTCTTGCCCGCTAATTTCACATCATGCCCGTACGAATCCTTTAAAAAAAAAAAAAAAATTTGTTCTTGGTATTTGGGTGATGCACTTATTGCCCATTTCCAGTTGCCCTGAGGAGATGGCGGTGGTGGTGGGCCACCACCTTGAACTACTGTGGTCCTTTTGGTGGTGATCGGTACAACAACAACTTGCATTTATACAGCGCCTTTAACATAGTAAAACGTCCCGAGGCGCCGCACAGGAGCGATTATCAAACAAAATTTGACACCGAGCCACATAAGGAGATACTGGGACAGATAAGCAAAAGCTTGGTCAAAGAGGCAGATTTGAAGGAGCGTCTTAAAGGAGGAAAGAGAGGTAGCGAGGAGGAGTGGTTTAGGCAGGGAATTCTAGAGCTTAGGGCCCAGGCAGCTGAAGGCACGGCCGCCGATGGTGGAGCGATTATAATCAGGGATGCGCAAGAGGCCATATTGACCCGATGGTGACGTAGGTCCAAGTCTGGATGGTCTGTGACTTGGAGGGGGACTTTGGAGGTGATGGTGGTCCCATGACGTTGCTGCTTTAGTCCCTCTTGGGTTGGAGAGGAGATCGGTGCTGTCGGAGTAAGCGGAACTCAGCGATGTGCCACACGGATGGGTTGCTGAATGCCCCCCTACTTCCACCCTGCATACACTTGAGGTCATCCAAAACTCTGCTGCCCGTGTCCTAACTCGCACCAAGCCCCGTTCACCCATCACCCCCTGTGCTCGCTGACCTACTTTGGCTCCCGGTTGAGCAACGCTTCGATTTCAAAATTCTCATCCTTGTTTTCAAATCCCTCCATGGCCTCG
Organism: Somniosus microcephalus; assembly: GCF_052327205.1. Lineage (NCBI taxonomy): Eukaryota > Metazoa > Chordata > Chondrichthyes > Squaliformes > Somniosidae > Somniosus > Somniosus microcephalus. The sequence goes on along the minus strand of NC_141014.1, from coordinate 34,068,745 downwards.
TCCCCCCTCCCTAGCTCTGTAACCTTATCTGAGGAAGGATGTTCTTGCCATGGAAGGAGTGCAGCGAAGATTCACCAGGCTGATACCTGGGATGGTAGGAATGACGTATGAGGAGAGATTGGATCGATTGGGCTTGTACTCGCTGGAGTTTAGAAGAATGAGAGGGGATCTCATCGAAACTTATAAAATTCTAACAGGACTAGACAGACTAGATGCAGGAAGGATGTTCCCGATGGCGGGGGAGTCCAGAACCAGGGGTCACAGTCTAAGGATAAGGGGTAAGCCATTTAGGACAGAGATGAGGAGGAATTTCTTCACCCAGCGAGTGGTGAACCTGTGGAATTCTCTACCACAGAAGGCAGTTGAGGCCAATTCATTAAATATATTCAAGAAGGAGTTAGATATATTTCTTAAGGCTAAAGGGATCAAGGGATATGGGGAGAAAGCAGGGACAGGGTACTGAATTTGGATGATCAGCCATGATCTCATTGAATGGCGGAACAGGCTCGAGGGGCCGAATGGCCTACTCCTGCTCCTATCTTCTATGTTTCTATGTTTCTCCTCCAGCCCTATAATCCCCCTAGACCTCTGCGGCCCGCCTATTCCGGACTTTTGAACTTCCCTGATTTTAATCGCTCCACCATTGGCGGTGGTACCTTCAGCTGCCTAGGTCCTAATCTCCGGAATCCCTCCCTAAATCTCTCTGCCTCTCTACCTCTCTTTTCTCCTTCAAAACCTACCTCTTCTAGCAAGCTGTTGGTCATCTGCCCTAACAGCTCCTTACGTGAAATAACAACAGAAAATGCTGGAAATACTCAGCAGGCCAGGCAGCGTCCGTGGAGAGAGAAACAGAGTTAACGTTTCAGGTCTGGGACCCTTCATCAGAACTGGAAAAAGCTGGAGATGTAACAGATATTAAGCAGGTGCAGAGACGGGGGTTGCGGGGGCGGGGGGGGGGTGGTTTAGGAGGGGAGGAAGGAATTGGAAGAATATACTGTACTTTTGTAAGAGGCAGGAAAGATAAAATGTTGCAAATGGGAGTGGCAAAAATCATACAGCATGAATTATCTGAAATTGTTGAACTCGATGTCGAGTCCGGAAGGCTGTAAAGTGCCTAATCGAAAGGTGAGGTGCTGTTCCTCGAGCTTACGTTGAGCTTCATTGGAGCAGTGTAATAGGCCGAGGACAGAGAGATCAGAGTGGCAGTGAAGCGGAGAATTAAAGTGACAGGCGACCGGAAGCTCAGGGTCCACCCTTACGGAAAGCGGTCGCCCAATCTGCGTTTGGTCTCCCCAATGTAGAGGAGACCGCATCGTGGCTCAGTGTCAATTTTTGTTTTCTCACTAACACTCCTGTGAAGCGGCCTTGGGACGTTTTATTACGTTAAAGGCGCCATAGAAATATAAGTTGTTATTGTTGTTTGATGCCTGTTCATTCTTCCTGGCCATGCCTTGATGGAGCAGAGGGGCGGGGGGAAGGAGGGAGAAGTAATGCCAGTCAGCATTGGATGCCAATGGATCCGGTCGGTGCTGGACAGTCCCGTCTCGCAATGGCCGCCCGGTAATATAAACAGCTGGCGCACCAGAGACGGCAGAGAGTCTGGTTTATAATCGCTGCCTTAAAATAAAAAGGAAGAACAAAGCACCCTGGGGGCCCCCTGTCTGGTTTTTGAGTGGGCAGGAGTTGGCACCTCCAGATACCTCGCGCAGAGCGGACGGGAAAATGAAAAGCGCGCATCGCCTCGAGCCCGACCTGCCCGAGAGCGTGAGTCCGAGCCACCAACGGAGACAAAAACTCTCTGCAGCGTCATCACCGTCTCTTCCAGTTCGGCACTCTGACTGTGTGGGGTCCACGGTCTCCGAAGACGTCATCAGCACTCTTCAAAGAATGTTTGTTTTTTTGGGGGAAAGAAAGAAGAAAAAACAGACCAAAATAGACTCGACAAAAGAAAAGGATTGTCCAAGCTGACTGGAGATTTGCGTAACCAGTTTTTTAAAAGAGGGCTTCCTGACTGCAGGAAGCCTCGTACGAAATGCTCACAGCAGGGATGACGCGGTGAACAATATGTTATTTACTGTACTTGCAGGACGACCAGACAGGAGCATAGCCTGAACAAAACTCGAGCAGCTCTACATAAGAGCATAAGAAATAGGAGCGCCGCCATTCCACAAGATCATGGCCGATCTTCTACCTCATCTCCACTTTCCCGCCCGATCCCCGTATCCCTCGATTCCCCCAGTATCCATAAATCTGAAACTGAAAGATAAAGACTTGTATTCGCCTTGTGCCTTTACCACATCTCTCCGAAATCTCTCAAAGCACTTTGCGTACAAATGAGTTCCTTTGAAATGCAGTCACTGTTTTGGTAGGCAAAAGAACTGTCAGCCATCCAGGGGCAAAACTTGCACGGCTATGGGGGAAAGAAGATGGGAGTGAGACTAATTTTTTTTTAATTTGTTTGTGGGATGTGGGCGTCGCTGGCGAGGCCAGCATTTATTGCCCATCCCTCATTGCCCTCGAGAAGGTGGTGGTGAGCCACCCTCTTGAACCGCTGCAGTCCGTGTGGTGAAGGTGCTCCCACAGTGCTGTTAGGGAGGGAGTTCCAGGATTTTGACCCAATGACGATGAAGGAACGGCCGATATATTTCCAAGATATATTTGCATGAAACACAGAAGGTTAGTATGCAGGTGCAGCAGGTGATCAGGAAGGCCAATGGAATCTTGGCTTTTATTGCAAGGGGGATGGAGTATAAAAGCAGGGAAGTCTTGCTTCAGTTATACAGGGTACTGGTGAGGCCACACCTGGAATACTGCGTACAGTTTTGGTTTCCATATTTAAGAAAAGATATACTTGCTCTCGAGGCAGTTCAGAGAAGGTTCACTCAGTTGATTCCGGAGATGAGGGGGTTGACTTATGAGGAAAGGTTGAGTAGGTTGGGCCTCTACTCATTGGAATTCAGAAGAATGAGAGGCGATCTTATCGAAACATATAAGATTGTGAGGGGGCTTGATCGGGTGGATGCGGTGAGGATGTTTCCACTGATGGGTGAGACTAGAACTAGGGGGCATAATCTTAGAATAAGGGGCTGCCGTTTCAAAACTGAGATGAGGAGAAACTTCTTCACTCAGAGGGTGGTAAATCTATGGAATTTGCTACCTCAGAGAGCTGCGGAAGCTGCAACATTAAATAAATTTAAAATGGAGATAGACAGTTTCCTAACTGATAAGGGAATTAAGGGTTATGGGGAGCGGGCAAGGAAGTGGACGTGAGTCTAGGTTCGGATCAGCCATGATCCTATTGAATGGTGGAGCAGGCCCGAGGGGCCGTATGGCCTACTCCTGCTCCTACTTCTTATGTTCTTAAGTCAGGATGGTGTGTGACTCGGAGGGGAACTTGGAGGTGGTGGTGTTCCTGTGCGCCTGCTGCCCTTGACCTTCTAGGTGGAAGAGGTCGCGGGTTTGGGAGGTGCTGCCGAAGAAGCCTTGGCGAGTTGCTGCAGTGCATCTTGTAGATGATACACACTGCAGCCACGGTGCGCCGGCGGTGGAGGGAGTGAATGTTTAAGGTGGTGGATGGAGGGCCAATTGGATTGCTCCTTCAAACAGCCGGTACAGGCACGAAGGGTCGAATGGCTTCCCTCTGCGCTGTATGATTCTATTCTATGATCTTGTTTACAGCTCCAGCTCGCCGTCAGACGAATAAGCAAATAATGTGTTTATTGGCAGTGTTGCTTGGAGAGGAACGTTAGCCCAAGATCTGGGAAAACTTCCTCCTCCTCCCCGAATAGCAACATGGGATCCTTTTAATCACCTGATGGTGGCGTTGGTTTAACATCGCATCTGAAGGATGGCGCCTCTGACAATGTAGCACTCCCTCAGTGTGTCAAATGGATGGGATTTGAGTGGGGGTTGTCGGGGGGGGGGGGCGGCGGTGCTGCTGATTGGCCCTGTCCTACTTTCGGATATCCACTCCACCTATACATGAGCCCACCCACGGGTCATTACGCAATGCCTCTTTATCAATCTTCCCCCTTCTCCCCCATTTGTTTTCTCTGCAAGTATTGCGAATGAAAAATAAAGGAAGACTTTTAAAGCGCCTTTCACGACCTCAGGACATCCCAAAGCGCTTTACAGCCAATGAAGTACTTTTGAAGTGTAGTCACTGTTGTAATGTGGGAAACGCGGCAGCCAATTTGCGCACAGCAAGCTCCCACAAACAGCAATGTGATAATGACCAGATCATCTGTTTTTTGAGGGATAAATATTGGTCCAGGACACCAGGGGGAGAACTCACCCTGCTCTTCTTCGAAATAGTGGCCATGGTATCTTTTACATCCACCTGAGAGAGCAGGCGGGGGCCTCGGTTTAACGTCTCATCCAAAAGGCGGCACCTCCGACAGTGCAGCACTCCCTCAGCACTGCACTGGGAGTGTCAGCATGGATTTTTGTGCTCAAGTCTCTGGAGTGGGACTTGAACCTTCTGACTCAGAGGCGAGAGAGTGCCGCCCACTGAGTCACAGCTGATGAAAGATGACTGCCTTACTACATCCAGTGCATAGTAACAGAAGCTCCTTTGGTTCGGTCAGGAGAGGTTAGCCAATTTTCATGAGAATTACATATATATATTTTTAAAATACAAGTGAATGTGATTGAACTCCAGGGTTATGAAGAGCCGGGTCATGGTGGAGTGGAATCACGTCTTGTGATGTTCTACTTTATTCCTTTCTTTCACAGTCCTCAATATCGGGGAAGGAGGATTTTGGGAAGGCACTGTCAAAGGTCGGACGGGCTGGTTCCCTGCGGACAACGTGGAGGAAGTCCCAAACAAACCTCCGGACACCAAACACGGTAGGATGTCCAAGGACCCGTAAAATTCCTCTTTAGTTTTATTGTGATCACTTTCTATTTAAATTTAATGTGTCGGCCCAGCAAGGTCCTGATGTTATTGCTGGAGCAAGGAATACTTTAATACACTTTATGCTTTCTGTCAGCAAGAAACACTCCCAGGGCAGGTACAGCACAGGTTAGATACAGAGTAAAGCTCCCTCTACACTGTCTCATCAAACACTCCCAGGGCAGGTACAGCACGGGTTAGATACAGAGTAAAGCTCACTCTACACTGTCCCATCAAACACTCCCAGGGCAGGTACAGCACAGGTTAGATACAGAGTAAAGTGCCCTCTACACTGTCCCATCAAACTCTCCCAGGCCAGGTACAGCACGGGTTAGATACAGAGTAAAGCTCACTCTACATTGTCCCATCAATCACTCCCACGGCAGGTGCAGCACAGGTTAGATACAGAGTAAAGCTCCCTCTACACTGTCCCATCAAACACTCCCAGGGCAGGTACAGCACGGGTTAGATACAGAGTAAAGCTCCCTCTACACTGTACCATTGATATACCTATCAATTCATTCCATGAAAAGCGACGAGTTAAGACAGTAACTATAGGCTTTTATTGGCTAAATAACAGAGCCCACCCTCGTGGGTGATCGGTTCCAACAAGGAGGAATACCAGCCAGTCGATCACCTTTATACCTGGGAAAGCAGGCGGAGCCATGGGCGGAGTCAGCTGAAGTCAGCCCAGGTATAACAGCGTGGCAAGAGGTAACCTTGTGTAGTGATACAACAGTGTAAACAGTGATAACCATAGTGTAACGAGAGTGAACGATAACAGTGGTTTACCACAACCATCAAACGCTCCCACGACATGTAAAGCACGGGGTTAGATACAGAGTAAAGCTCTCTCCACCCTGTTCCATCAAACGCTCCCAGGGCAGGTACAGCACAGGTTAGATACAGAGTAAAGCTCCCTCTACACGGTCCCATCAAACACTCCCACGGTATGTACAGCACGGGTTAGATACAGAGTAAAGCTCCCTCTGCACTGTACCAACAAACAGTCCCAGGGCAGGTACAGCATGGGTTAGATACAGAGTAAAGCTTCCTCTACACTGTCCCCATCAAACACTTCCAGGGTAGGTACAGCACGGGTTAGATACAGAGTAAAGCTCCCTCAACACTGTCCCATCAAACACTCCCAGGGCAGGTACAGCACGAGTTTGATACAGAGTAAAGCTCCCTCAACACTGTCCCATCAACACTCCCAGGGTAGGTACAGCACGGGTTAGATACAGAGTAAAGCTCCCTCTACACTGTCCCATCAAACACTCCCAGGGCAGGTACAGCACGGGGTTAGATACAGAGTAAAGCTCCCTCTACACTGTCCCATCAAACACTCCCAGGGCAGGTACAGCACGGGTTAGATGCAGAGTAAAGCTCCCGCTACACTGTCCCATCAAACACTCCCAGGGCGGGTACAGCACAGGTTAGATACAGAGTAAAGCTCCCTCTACACTGTCCCATCAAACACTCCCAGGGCAGGTACAGCACGGGTTAGATACAGAGTAAAGCTCCCTCTGCACTGTCCCATCAAACACTCCCAGGGCAGGTACAGCACGGGTTAGATACAGAGTAAAGCTCCCTCTACACTGTCCCATCAAACACTCCCAGGGCAGGTACAGCACGGGTTAGATACAGAGTAAAGCTCCCTCTACACTGTCCCATCAAACACTCCCAGGAATGAAGGGAATACTAAGAGAGGTGGAGGAGTTCCACGTTAGAGGGCAGACGGAATCTCGGTTTGAAACCTCATCCGAAAAATGCGGCGCGGACCATGCAGCACTCTCTCAGTGCTGCTGGAGTGTCGGCCTAGATTCAACCCTTGGTGTAGATCTTGAACACACGACCTTGTGACTCCGAGGTGACAGTGTAACTAACTGAGCGAAGCTGACACTGAGGAAAGTTGAGAGTCACACTGCCCAGAGTATTGGTAAAATGGAGAAAGATTGGAAAGTTTTCCATAGAGAGGGTTTCAGATTAGAGGCTGAGAGAAGCACTCGTGTTTATTCTCCCTCAGTTTCATCGCTGCACCACTGGCGACCGTGCCTTCAGCTGCCGGGGCCCTAAGCTCTGGAATTCCCTCCCTAAACCTCTCCGCCTGTCTCTCCTCCTTTAAGACGTTCCTTAAAACCTACCTCTTTGACCAAGCTTTTGGTCACCTGTCCTAAATATCTCCTTATGGGGCTCGGTGTCAATTTTTGTCTGATAACGTATCGTGTGAAGCGCCTTGGGATCTTTTACTGCATTAAAGGCGCTATAGAAATGCGTGATGTTGTTGTCACATCTCTCAGAAACATCTCGAAGCGTTGCCCTGCGATAAATTACTTTGAGCTGTGGTGACGGTCGACGGACTTTTATTGATGCAAGCTGAGAGAATAGAAAGGAGGGAACTTGACCTTTGTCAAGACGCCCGGATAGATTGATGCTGAAACCTTGCGCAGTTTTGCCGTGGCCAGAGTGGATATGGGGCAGTGGCATTCGTTTCCGGATTGTTCCGGAGAGGGGATCTCATCGAAACCTATAAAATTCTGTCAGGCCTGAACAGACTAGATGCAGGAAGGATGTTCCCGATGGTCGGGGAGTCCAGAACCAGGGGTCACAGTCTAAGGATAAGGGGTAAGCCATTTAGGACTGAAATGAGGAGGAATTTCTTCACCCAGAGAGTGGTGAACCTGTGGAACTCTCTGCCACAGAGGGCGGTGGAGGCCAGTTCATTAAATATATTCAGGAAAGAGTTGGATATATTTCTTACGGCTAAAGGGATATGGGGAGAAGGCAGGGACAGGGTACTGAATTTAGATGATCAGCCATGATCTCATTGAATGGCGGAGCAGGCTCGAGGGGCCGAATGGCCTTCCTTCCACGCTGTGAAAGTTTATGGTTGCTGTAGGTGACATCTCAACTGAGATACAAGGGGAGGGATCATCGGAACAGGAGGAGGCCATTCAGCCCCTCGAGCCTGTTCCGCCATTCGATGAAATCATGACTGATCTGCGACCTAACTCCATATACCCGCCTTTGCCCCATATCCCTTAATACCTTTGGTTAACAGAAAGCTATCAATCTCAGATATAACATTAACAATTGACCCAGCATCAATTGCCGTTTGCAGAAGAGAGTTCCAAACTTCTGCCACCCTTTGTGTGTAGTAGTGTTTCCTAATTTCACTCCTGAAAGGTCTGGCTCTAATTTTTAGACTCTGCCCCCGAGTCCTAGACTCCCCAACCAGCGGAAATAGTTTTTCTCTATCTACCCTATCAGTTCCCCTTAATATCTTGAAAACTTCACTCAAGCCTTCTAAATTCCGGGGAATACAACCCTAATTTGTGTAATCTCTCCTCGTAATTTAACCCTCCGGGAACCATCCTGGTAAACCTATGCTGCACTCCCTCCAAGGCCAGTATATCCTTCTGAAAGTGTGGAGTCCAGAACTGAAGGCAGTTCAGTCACAGAGGCAGGGTAAGGATGAAGAGGGGTGTCTCTGACAGACACTTAGCTTTTCTTCAACTAAACTGCCCCCGTCCCACTGCGGCGAAGACAGTACGAGAGAACGCGGAGGTACGGCTATTCCAGCAGTCATAGTGATGCTGAAAGTTCCCTGTGAAATCTACAATTTTTAATAGAGGACTTTCACTGCAGCTGTGAATGCTGGGATAGCTGGACCTCCATCATGGTCTTTGTCAACTCCAACATGTGAAAGCAAAACCACACAGCCTGGTGGGCTATGGAGAGATGAGAAGAAGGCAGACAAAGAAAAAGCTGTTGGAAATTGTGATTATATTAACACTACTTGATTTCCCCTTTCAGCCACGCTTCTGTCCAGAGCCTGTAGTTTTACCTTCCCTTGTTGTGGAGTGCCATCCAGTGGCCTTGTCAGTAATTGACAGTTAGCTCGCTCAAAGGAGGCAGAGACTGCAAGTGTTTCTTTCCTCCCCCTTCCCTCCCCTCCTCCCACCCCTCTCTCCTCCCCTCCTCCCTCTCCCCTCCCCTCCCCCCTCTCTCCTCCCTCCCCACTCTCTCCTCCCTCCCCCCTCCCTACCCCCTCTCTCCTCCCCTCCTCCCTCTCCCCTCCCTCTCCCCTTCCCCCTCCCCTCCCTCTCTCTCTACTCTTCTCCCCTCCCCCCTCCCTCCTCCCCCTCCCTCCGCCCCTCCCCTCCTCCCGTCCCCTCCTCCCCTCCCCTCCTCTCTCTCCCCTCCCCCAGCCCTCCCCCTCCTTCCCTCCTTCCCTCCCCTTCCCTCTCTCCTTCCCTCCCCCTCCCTCTCTCCTCCCCTCCCTCTCTCTCTACTCTTTTCCCCTCCCCCATCCTCCTCCCCCCTCCCTCCCCCCTCCCTCCGCCCTCCCTCTCCCCTCCCTCTCCCCTCCCTTCCCCTCCTCCCCTCTCTCTCTCCTCCCCTCCCCTCCTCCCCTCCCCTCCTCCCCTCCCCTCCTCCCCTCCCCTCCTCCCTCTCCCATCCCCCTCCCTCTCCCCTTCCCCTTCACTCCCTCTCCTCGCCCCCTCCCCCTCGTCCCCCTCTCCCCCTCCTCTTCCTCCCCCTCCTCTTCCTCCCCCCTCCCCTCCTTCCTTTTTTTAACCGCTTAACAGTCAGTTACTTTTTCTTTTGCAGAGAGTCGGAGCGAGAAGGCGAAGCGATTGTTCCGACACTACACGGTGGGCTCCTACGACAGCTTCGATGCCCCGAGGTAGGGACGTTGCTGTTTGGTTGACCCTAGGTCGTGTTTGCCAGTTGTAGGGGGAAGATGGCGGGTGGGGGGGGGGAGGGGTATCTCGGTGACGGCTCTGGCTGTGGAGAGTTGCCAAGGCGTGTTTTGGAGCACAGCGTGAAGTAATCCGTTTTGACCAGAAAAATTCCGCATTGGTGCTGAGCTCCGTGATATTGTTTCGTGTTTAAACAGTGAGGTTCTCCCAAGGCCTCGCCAATCAAATGGGCCCTTTGAAAGAAAGAACTTGCATTTCTATAGCACCTTTCACAACCTCAGAACGTCCCGAAGCGCTTTACAGTCAATAAAGCACTTTTTTTTTTGGAGTGCAGGCGCTGTTGTAATGTAGGAAACACGGCAGCCAATTTGTGCACAGCAAGCTCCTACAAACAGCAATGTGATGATGATCAGATCATTAAATGTTGGTTGAGGGATCAATACTCGCCAGGGCACCGGGAAGAACTCACCTGCTCCTCTTCGAAATACTAGCCGCAGGATCTTTTACATCCACCCGAGAGGGCAGACGGGGCCTCGGTTTAACGTCTCATCCGAAAGACAGCACCTCCGACAGTGTGGCACTCCCTCAGCACTGCACTGGGAGTGTCGGCCTGGATTTATGCGCTCAGGTCCCTGAAGTGGGGACTGGAACCCACAACCTTCTGACTCAGAGACGAGGGTGCTACCCACTGCCTACAAATACTGCAGCTGTCACCTCCCCTACTCTTCTTCGAAATGGTGCCATGGAGTCTTTTATGTCCTGAAAGAGCAGGCGGCCGGGACCTCGGTTTTTAACATCTCACCCGAAAGACCATTAGCATGTTGTGACCATCACGGCTTTCAATACATCATTGATAGCAAGGCTACGGCTAGTCTGAGAAAATGCTTACGTCCCTTGGCTGTGCTTGATGTAACAAGACTACTAAGCGCTTAGTTTGAGTATAAAACAAGGCTTTAATCAACTGTTTCACAACCATGAGTTTCTAGTTACAATCACTAGTTCCCGGTTACAGAAACATCCTGAGCAAGCTGGGCCCACGCCCGAGTATTTATACTCCTTGGACGGCGCCACCAGCTGGCCGCCCAGTGTTACTTCATGTGTCATGATAAGATTCATGACAACGTGCGGTTCGGCAGCACTACCATCTCGGGAGTAAGTAAGGAGGTTGCCATCTCCCATCTGAGGATATTCCTCTCACTCCTCCATCCAGTATTAAAGCAATTCGTAGCATTCCTCTCGCCTTTCTGTGGCTGGAGATCATGTAAATACAAGAGAGTGCAACGGAGGCAAAGCTATCCCAGCATCCATAGAAACTAGGAGCAGGAGTAGGCCATTCGGCCCTTCGAGCCTGCTCCGCCATTCAACGAGATCATGGCTGATCATCCAAACCCTAGCACCCGGTCCCTACACCGACAGCCATCCCACCCAAGCCCTATCCCCGTAACCCCACGTATTTAATCCCCCCTAACACTAAGGGTCAATTTTTATCATGGCCAATCAACCTAACCCACACATCTTTGGACTGTGGGAGGAAACCGGAGCACCCGGAGAAAACCCACGCAAACACGGGGAGAATGTGCAAACTCCACACAGACAGTCACCCGAGGCCGGATTTGAACCCGGGTCCCTGGCGCTGTGAGGCAACAGTGCTAACCACTATGCCACCGTGCTGCAATGGAAGCTGCAATAGTTGCAATGGAAGTCCTCTGTTTAAAATTATAGACTGAAAATTAATTTAACTTTGGTAGGAAAAATAGAAAAGCAGAGTATTTTTTAAATGATGAGAGATTGGGAAATGTTGGTGTTCAGAGGGACCTGGGTGTCCTTGTACACCAATCACTGAAAGTTAACATGCAGGTACAGCAAGCAATTAGGAAAGTGATGCGCCTCAATGACTTCAAGACTCAAAGTTAACTGAATAAAACAAGGCTTTTATTAGCAAAGAAAAGATGCCTGTGGCTTCACCTAGCATGCTGCTGTTCTGCTGCAAGACAAGCCTGGGCTTGTCTTAAGTAGGGCCAGGTATGGGCGGAGCCGACACACAAAGGGGGCGGTGCACTATACACAATACAAGGTAAAACATCGGAGCAGGCAATACAATATATGTAGTTAACTACAGAGTCTGATGAATGACATATTTCATCTCAGAAAGCAAATGGTATGTTGGCCTTTATTACAAGAGGGTTTGAGTATAAGAGTAAAGACATCTTACTGCAATTATATAGGGCCCTGGTGAGACCACAGCTGGAGTATTGTGTATAGTTTTGGTCTCCTTACCTAAGGAAGGATATACTTGCCATAGAGGGAGTGCAACGAAGGTTCACCAGACTGGTTCCTGGGATGGGGGGATTGTCCTATGAGGAGAGATTGAGTAGACTAGGCCTATATTCTCTAGAGTTTAGAAGAATGAGAGGTGATCTCATTGAAACATACAAAATTCTTACAGGGCTTGACAGGGTAGATGCAGGGAGGATGTTTCCCCTGGCTGGGGAGTCTAGAACCAGGGGTCACAATCTCAGAATAAGGGGTCGGCCATTTAGGACTGAGATGAGGATAAATTTCTTCACTCAGAGGGTGGTGAATCTTTGGAATTCTCTACCCCAGAGGGCTGTGGAGGCTCAGTCGTTGGGTGTATTCAAGACAGAGATCGATAGATTGTTGATCATTAAGGGAATCAAGGGATATGGGGATAGTGCAGGAAAGTGGAGATGAGGTCGAAGATCAGCCATGATCTTATTGAATGGCGGAGCAGGCTTGAAGGGGCCGAATGGCCGACTCCTGCTCCTATTTCTTATGTTCTTAAACACAAATCTTTGCAAATCTCACAGCCAGGTGGGCTGTGAAGATTAAAAAGTGAGGAAAAGGGGAAATGGAACACAAAGAACAGGGGAAGAGGATGTGAGGAGAGAGAATATATTAATGTGATTCCTATATATTCTCGGGATGTGGGCGTTGCTGGCAAGGCCGGTGTTCATTGCCCGTCCCCGAGCTGCCTTGAGAAGGTGGTGGTGGGCCGCCTCCTTGAACCGCCGCAGACTCCCACAATGGCGTCCGCAGGGAATTCCAGGAATTTTGCCACGGCTGTCCACTGCAACCCAGCTTGCTGTTTTCAGACATGGAAAATCTCCGGCCTGGAATTTGTCCAGACTTGACAGCTGCGGTGATTGTCGGGAGTTAGCCGGGGCTCGGTGGGCAGCACTCTCTCTCTCTCTCTCTCGCCTCTGAGTCAGACGGGGTTGTGGGTTCGAATCCCACTCCAGACACTTGAGCACAAAAATCCAGGCCGACACTCCCAGTGCGGTACTGAGGGAGTGCTGAGCACCTCTTTCATTAAACCGAGGCCCCCTCGGGTGGATGTAAAAGATCCCGTGGCACTATTTCGAAGAAGAGCAGGGGGAGTTCTCCCCGGTGTCCTGGGGCCAATATTTGCCCCTCAATCAACATCACTAAAACAGATTATCCGGTCATTATCACATTGCTGTTTGTGGGAGCTTGCTGTGCGCAAATTGGCTGCCGCGTTTCCTACATTACAGTGACTACACTTCAAAAAACGTATTTGATTGGCTGCGAGGCGCTTTGGGACGTCCTGAGGTGGTGAAAGGTGCTATATAAATGCACGTTCTTCTCTCTTTACAGACTGTGTAAGTGCATCAAGAGTAAAAGGGACGGGAGTGCAGAATGGGTTTTGAGTCTTTTTCCTTTGGTTTCTAACATTCATACCCTTCATTCTCGGTAATTCACCCTGTTGGCATTATGGGGCAAGAGGTCTTTTGGTGGAGACGGGGTGTGTGAGTGTGAGTGAAGAGAGGGCTTTAGGAGGACATGAGGGAGGTGCATGCTAGGCAGCAGACGTTTGCAAAAACTGATGCTGCCCTTGAGAGATGACGGAGTGTGTGGTGGGGGAGAGGGGCCTCTGGTGCATGTGCGAGAGACGCTGACTCAGTGAGAGGCAGTGTGAGATGTGAGGCTCTAGGTGGCAGTGTGAGACAGGGATGTGCTGGGAGCCTGCACTCAGGCCCCAGACTAAAATGTGAGCCTCTCTCACTCGGTCGTTGAGCAAGGAAGGACCAAAGTCTATTTAGCCGTGACATTCATCAGGTCTCGGGGGCCTTTTGTGTTTTAAAAAAAATATATCAGGTGATGGAGTGCCTCAGCGCCGTGACCTTATTCGGGGCATTCTGTGCATCTTGGATCAGTGCAGCCATTTTAACACACTACCAAAGATCAAAGGTCAGACAGAGCAAACAAAATGGTTTCCCTCCTGGGCCTTCATCTCAGGATCTAAGCAGACAGAACAGGGGCAGGGAAAGGGATCAGGCTTCCTGAGGTGTGCTTTGGTGCTGTTGTAAATTCACAAATAACCTTAATAACTGATAACCGGAAGGGAGTGAAGGAAGTGGAAGCAAAAAAAAATAGCCTTTCGTAGTTACAACTCTAATTTCTGGTGTCCATGTTTATATTTTGGAAATGCCCAGGCTGGCGCCCCGCCCCCGCTCCAAAGAAAAAGGACGGTCTGTTGTTCCAAAATTGGACATTTGCTCAGGTCCTCATCTCCCCCCGACCCCCCAGCCTCCTTAGAAGAGAGCGTGGTGTGTAAGGTGGAAAATAATAACACACGAGACACTTCTGAAGTGATTGTAAGACTCCATTACCTCGGGCAGTTTAGCTAAGCATCCCCCTCTCGCTGCACTGAGTTGCTGTCGCCTGAAGCAGATCCCAAGAGTCGTGAGCATTGTCACAGACACTAACCCATTGGTTGCTCGTCTGCCAGATTGAAAAAAAAAACAGGCACTATTCTCGGGCGGTGTAACCCTCACTCTGTTCGCCTCACCACTGGTGGCTGGGCCTTCAGCCAGCTGGGCCAGGAGAGATTGGGATGATTGGGCTTATACTCGCTGGAGTTTAGAAGAATGAGAGGGGATCTCATTGAAACATATAACATTCTGACAGGACTAGACAGACTAGATGCAGGAAGGATGTTCCCGATGGCAGGGGAGTCCAGAACCAGGGGTCACAGTCTAAGGATAAGGGGTAAGCCATTTAGGACAGAGATGAGGAGGAATTTCTTCACCCAGAGAGTGGTGAACCTGTGGAATTCTCTACCACAGAAGGCAGTTGAGGCCAATTCATTAAATATATTCAAGAAGGAGTTGGATATATTTCTTAAGGCTAAAGGGATCAAGGGATATGGGGAGAAAGCAGGGACAGGGTACTGAATTTGGATGATCAGCCATGATCGCATTGAATGGCGGAGCAGGCTTGAGGGGCCGAATGGCCTACTCCTGCTCCTATCTTCTATGTTTCTATGGGCCCTAAGCTCTGGAATTCCCTCCCTTAACCTCTCCGCCTCGCTGCCTCTATCTCCAACTTTAAGATGCTCCCTGTCCTAATGTCTCCTCCTTTGGCTCAGCGTTAATTTTTTATCTGATTTACACTCCTGTGGTCTTATAGCAGTGGTCTTATAGGGTGGTCTTTAGGAATGGTCTTATAGGGGTGGTCTTATAGGAGTGGTCTTGTAGGAATGGTCTTATAGGAGTGGTCTTGTAGGAGTGGTCTTGTAGGAGTGGTCTTGTAGGAGTGGTCTTGTAGGAGTGGTCTTGTAGGGGTGGTCTTGTAGGGGTGGTCTTGTAGGGGTGGTCTTGTAGGGGTGGTCTTGTAGGGGTGGTCTTGTAGGGGTGGTCTTGTAGGGGTGGTCTTGTAGGGGTGGTCTTGTAGGGGTGGTCTTGTAGGGGTGGTCTTGTAGGGGTGGTCTTGTAGGGGTGGCCTTGTAGGGGTGGCCTTGTAGGGGTGGCCTTGTAGGGGTGGCCTTGTAGGGGTGGCCTTGTAGGGGTGGCCTTGTAGGGGTGGCCTTGTAGGGGTGGCCTTGTAGGGGTGGCCTTATAGGGGTGGTCTTACAGGATGGCCTTAGGTATGTCCTTATAGGGTGGTCTTATAGGGTGGCCTTATATGAGGGGCCTGAGAGGGTGGTCTCATAGTGTGGACCTATAGGGGTGGTCTTATAGGGTTGGTCTTATAGGAGTGGTCTTATAGGGTGGTCTTATAGGGTGGTCTTATAGGAGTGGTCTTATAGGGTGGTCTTATAGGAATGGTCTTATAGGGTTGGTCTTATAGTGTGGTCTTATAGGAGTGGTCTTATAGGAATGGTCTTATAGGAGTGGTCTTATAGGAATGGTCTTATAGTGTGATCTTATAGTGTGGTCTTGTAGGAGTGGCCTTATAGGGGTGGTCTTATAGGATGGCCTTATAGGGTGGTCTTATAGGGTGGCCTTATAGGGTGGCCTTATAGGGGTGGCCTTATAGGGGTGGTCTTATAGGGTGGCCTTATAGGGTGGCCTTATAGGGGTGGCCTTATAGGGTGGCCTTATAGGGGTGGCCTTATAGGGGTGGCCTTATAGGGGTGGCCTTATAGGAGTGGTCTTATAGGAGTGGTCTTGTAGGAGTGGTCTTGTAGGAGTGGCCTTTTAGGGGTGGCCTTGTAGGGGTGGCCTTGTAGGGGTGGCCTTGTAGGGGTGGCCTTGTAGGGGTGGTCTTGTAGGGGTGGTCTTGTAGGGGTGGTCTTGTAGGGGTGGTCTTGTAGGGGTGGTCTTGTAGGGGTGGTCTTGTAGGGGTGGTCTTGCAGGGGTGGTCTTGCAGGGGTGGTCTTGCAGGGGTGGTCTTGCAGGGGTGGTCTTGCAGGGGTGGTCCATTAGGGGTGGTCCATTAGGGGTGGTCCTGTAGGGGTGGTCTTGTAGGGGTGGTCTTGTAGGGGTGGTCTTGTAGGGGTGGTCTTGTAGGGGTGGCCTTAGGGATCAAGGGATATGGGGAGAAGGCAGGGACAGGGTACTGAATTTGGATGATCAGCCATGATCTAATTGAATGGCGGAGCAGGCTCGAAGGGCCGAATGGCCGACTCCTGCTCCTATCTTCTATGTTTCTATGTGAAGCGCCTGGAGACATTTTACTACGTTAAAAGGCGCTGTATAAATGCAAGTTGTTGTTGTTGTCATGGCTAGAGTAGAGGAACGTTAGCAAGCTGGGCTGACTGGCAAGCGTGAACAGGAACCTGTGCGGCCTGGCTGACGCGAGGGAGCGGGATTCTTCTGGCTCTGCGTCGTCATAGAGAGGGCCAGGGTGCGTGGGGCCTGACATAAGAAAACTACTAGGCACTTGGTCTAAGCGTTAAACAAAGCTTTAATCAACTGTTTTACAACATGGAGATCTAGTTGTTTCCTTCACTAGTTCCTGTTAAAGAATATCCTGAGAAAGCTGGGCCCATGCCCGAGTATTTATACTCTCCCTGGACAGCGCCACCAGCAGGCCGCCCAGTATTATTTCATAAGTCATTTTCACATGAATGACCAGATTCATGTCAGGGCCTGAGTGGGATGAGGCAGCGGGAGCCTGTGAGGCTCAGGGTGCCATGAGGTGGCTGTGCTGGCTGTTGTGACAGAGCAGGAGCTTCTGCTCGCTGACCTCCAGTGGCTCCCGGTCCGGCAAGGCCTCAATTTAAAAATTCTCATCCTTGTTTTCAAATCCCTCCGTGGCCTCCTCGCTCGCCCCCTCCCTATCTCTGTAACCCCCTCCAGCCCCACAACCCCCACCGAGATCTCTGCGCTGCTCCAATTCTGGGGTCATGAGCATCCCTGATTTTAATCGCTTCACCATTGGTGGCCGTGCCTGGGTCCTAAGCTCTGGAATTCCCTCCCTAAACCTCTTTGCCTCTCTATCTCTCCAACTTTAGGAAGCTGATTAAAACCTACCTCTTTGACCAAGCTTTTGGTCACCTGTCCCAATGTCTCCTCATGTGGCTCGGTGTCAAATTTTGTTTGATAATCGCTCCTGTGAAGTGCCTCGGGACGTTTTACTACGTTAAAGGCGCTGTATAAATGCAAGTTGTTGTTGTTGTATGGCGTGACAGTGTGCAGTGACGGAACAGGAGCTTGTAATGCCGATAGGGGCCGCGAACCCTCCTGGATTGTCCTACATAGTTACATAGAAGATAGGAGCAGGAGTAGGCCATTCGGCCCCTTGAGCCTGCTCCGCCATTTAATGAGATCATGGCTGATCATCCAAATTCAGTACCCTGTTCCTGCTTTCTCCCCATATCCCTTGATCCCTTTAGCCTTAAGAAATATATCCAACTCCTTGAATATATTTAATAAGTTGGCCTCAACTGCCTTCTGTGGTAGAGAATTCCACAGGTTCACCAATCTCTGGGTGAAGAAATTCCTCCTCATCTCTGTCCTAAATGGCTTACCCCTTATCCTTAGACTGTGACCCCTGGTTCTGGACTCCCCCGCCATCGGGAACATCCTTCCTGCATCTAGTCTGTCTAGTCCTGTTAGAATTTTATAAGTTTCAATGAGATCCCCTCTCATTCTTCTAAACTCCAGCGAGTACAAGCCCATTCGACCCAATCTCTCCTCATACGTCATTCCTGCCATCCCAGGTATCAGTCCTGGAGTCTCCCGTGAATTATAGCTTAATCTCCCGGACACGAGCAATCCGGGAGGAACGTAACCGGGGCACTTGCTTGGCCTGACTCATGACAGACAGCAGGGCCGCAACGCTCCCAGGGTGCCATGGGGCCCTGGCGCATGCCCCAACTCCGGGGTAACCATGCGACTGATAGAGTGGTTTCAGGAGCGCAGTGGATTGTGGGAATTGTAGCCGCCATTATCGGGCAACTAGAGGCAGGAACTCGGGGGGGGGGGCGGAGGGGTTAGGGCGAGGCGGTTGTATGGTCATGTGATGAAACCTCCTGGAATATGGTCCAATGGGAGCTGAATGCCCAGTTTAAAGAGAGCACGAGCTCGCGGGGCCTGGGACAAAACGGGAGGAGTAAATATCTCCTTTAATCGGCAAACAAGCCAACCACTGTAATGCATGGCACTTAAAATCTGAGGTTCCGATTGGCTACTTGCTGCAAAACTCATCTGGAGCTCACTGAAGTTTAGACGTACAAATCCAAAGACATTCATTCCAGCTTGTAAATAATGATCTAATATGCAGGGCACTTGACCCAACAAGTCCACGCTCTTTATGATTGCTGTCATGTCCTGCTTCTCACCATAGAGTGATACAGCACTGAAAGAGGCCATTCGGCCCACCGTGCCTCTTTGAACAAGCTATCCAATTAGTCCCACTCCCCACAGCCCTGCAGATTCTTTTCCCCTTTCCAGTGTTTGTCCGATTCCCTTTTGCAAGTTACTGTTGTATCTGCTCCCACCGCCCTTTCAGGCAGCGTGTTCTAGATCACAATGACCTCGCTGCGTTAAAAAAAATGTTTTCCTCATCTCCCCCTCTGGCTCTGTTTGAAAGTGACCGTAAACCTGTGCCCTCTGGTTACTGACCATTCTGCCGCTGGAAAAGGTTTTTCCTCGTTCTATCAAAAACCCTTCATGATTTTGAACCCCATATCCCTCAATCCCCTCTCTTTGCAGTTCTGCATGCCGTTGTCTCTTGGTGCCATTCATGCTGTCTACTTACATAGAAACATAGAAGATAGGAGCAGGAGTAGGCCATTCGGCCCCTCGAGCCCGCTCCACCATTTAATGAGATCATGGCTGATCATCCAAATTCAGTACCCTGTCCCTGCCTTCTCCCCATATCCCTTGATCCCTACTTCAACAGTCTGTGCTAGCTATTTTTTTCCAGGGATAGAAAGCTCTGCCGATAGGGGCCGCGAACCCTCCCGGATTGTCCTGGAGTCTCTCTCTTATTATAGCTTAATCTCCCGGGCATGAGCAGTCCGGGAAGGAGGAACGTCACCGGGAGCACTTGCTTCTCCCGTTTCGCTCTGGCCCAACTGACGACAGACAGCAGGGTTGCAACGCTCCCAGGGTGCCATGGGGCCCTGGCGCATGCCCCCCCTCCGGTGTAACCATGCGACTGATAGAGTGGTTTCAGGGGCGCAGTGGATTTGTGGGTATTGTAGCCGCCAGGTGATGGGAGGCGGGTGGAGCGGGCGGGATGGGGGTGGGGTGGGTGTGATGGGCTTGAGCACAGTTGTAATGCCTAGACGCTAACCTGGTCACGTCGCTGCTGCTAGGGCACACCCTGCGAAGATGTAGAGGGCCAAATAAGCATCTTTCGAGGTCAGTTAGATTCTATTTATTGGCGCCAGTGTTCCCTGCGCTTTGTTCTGCGCGGCCTGTTCCTTTAAATGCGTGGTCCCTTTAAGTTTCTGCGCCTGCGCGGTACGCACGATGTAAAAGTCAGTGAGCAGCCTGCGCGGGACCTTTGAGTACTGCGCGGCCCCCATGCCTGCGCACACACGCACCTTAGCGGCAGCACTGATTTCTCTAAACTTGCATGTGCTTGGCTCCTCTCCTTAATCTAGGCAGACACGGCCCCCAGTGCCAGCACTGAGGAGCGCTGCACTCTCAGACAAGATGTTAATACCGAGGCCCCCCGCTTGTCTGCCCTCTCTCGGGTGGACGCGAAAGCTCCCACAGCCACTATTCTGAAGAAGAGCAGGGGGGGAGTTCTCCCCAGCATGCTGGGGCCAATATTTATCCCTCAACCAACTTCACTGTAAAAAAAAAAAAAACCCAGATTATCTGCTCCTTTATTTCATTGCTGTTTGTGGGATCTCGCTGTGCGCAAATTGGCCGCCTCGTTTCCTACATTGGCTTCACTACAAAAAGTGCTTCGCTGGCTGTGAAGCGCTTTGGGACGTCCCGAGGTCGTGAAGGGTGCTGTATAAAGGAAGGTTCGTTCTTTCTCCCATCTCCGCCCTGCTGCCTTTTCGCCACTTCTCTGCCAAAGTCCCTGTGCCTTTCCCTTACGTCCCACAGCCGACTCACCACCCGCCCGCCCCCCCTGGCAAAAGTACCTTATCGCTGCTTTCCTGGCCCAGGCCCATCACCAGGACCAGGACTCAGGACTCAGGACCATCTCTGATGTCCTCAGAACACTTACTTTCCTTTACCAAAGTGCAGCAAACACTTCAAAGGACTTGCTTCCATCTCCCGCGTGTGCGGTGAGCTCATTCTGTCAGTGTAACACTTACCTCATAACATACTTTTCTTGTCACATTTCTTTCTGCCTCTCTTCCTCTGCCTCTCTTTCTCTGCCTCTCTCTCTGCTGTCTCTCTTTCTCTGTCAATCTTGTAAGAAATAGAAGCAGGAGTAGACCCTTTGAGCCTGCTCCGCCATTCAATAGGTTCATGGCTGACCTTCTACCTCAACTCCACTTTCCCGCCCTGTCCCCATATCTCTTAGTGTCCAAAATCTATCGATCTCTATCTTGACTATACTCAATTCAATTCAATTCAATTCAAATCGCTTTATTGGCATGACAAGGTACATCTTATGTTGCCAAAGCATCGAAAAACATTTATGGTTGAACACATAAATGCAGATCTATCCATACAGTGTATAAACAGATATATCCCTGAGTGTATAAATATACATTCATATAATTTGTATATACTCTTTTCTTAGATTTAATGGTTGTCCCTCTGTTTATGGCAAGCTGTAACATAGTGTGCCGCTAAGGTTACACAATTTCTCTGTTCCCCTAGTAGGTGACAGAGCATCCACAGCCCTCTGGGGTAGAGAGTTCCTAAGATTCACAACCCTCCGAGTGAAGAAATTTCTCCTCATCTCAGTCCTAACTGGCCGACCCCTTATTCTGAGACTGTGACCCTAGGACAAAGCAGCCCGCTTGATTGGCACCCCATCCACTACCTTTAAACATTCACTCCCTCCACCACCGGCGCACCGTGTCTGCAGTGTGTACCATCTACAAGATGCACTGCAGCAACTCGCCAAGGCTTCTTCGGCAGCACCTCCCAAACCCGCGACCTCTTCCACCTAGAAGGACAAGGGCAGCAGACACATGGGAACACCGCCACCTCCAAGTTCCCCTCCAAGTCACGCACCAGGCTTACTTGGAAATATAATCGGCCGATCCTTCATCGTCGCTGGGTCAAAATCCTGGAACTCCCTCCCTAACAGCACTGTGGGAGCACCTTCACCACACGGACTGCAACGGCTCAAGAAGGCGGCTCAACACCACCTTCTCAAGGGGCAATTAGGGGATGGGCAATAAATGCTGGCCTTACCAGCGACGCCCACATCCCATAAACGAATTTTTTAAGAAGTTCTAGAGTCTCCAGCCAGGGGAAGCAACTTCTCAGCATCGACCTGGTCAAGCCGCTTAAGAATTTTATACGTTTCAATGAGATCACCTCTCCATTCTTCTGAACTCTAGGGAATATAGGCCTAGTCTGCTCCATCTCTCCTCATAGGACAATCCCCCTCATCCCAGGAATCAGTCTAGTGAACCTTATCCTGATTGGTTCAAAATAAAACAGCAGCTCTTCAGAACTGAAGATGCCTATAACGTTTGAATCAAAAGCCAGGGGAATGTGGCTGGAACACCACGACGAGAGGCTACCAAGGAATTCTGAAAGCAACCGATCCTCGGGAGGACATATCAATAAAAAGTAAGGAGGAGGCAAATGAATCAAATTGGCCCAAAACGCGATGGGACAATGTTGTCAGCTGCCAGATGTTGTTGCTTCCAGGGCGCAGCAAATAGACTCATAAAAACATAACATGTTACATGTGTCACCATAAAATGATTCGTTTGGCTTATAAAGTGTTTGAATAGCTTCCTGAATGCTCCAGGGAGATGGCAGAGTCTGAGCAGGTGCTGAATGTTCCATCACACAGCATAGTGTTCTGTCAGCTCGACTCTCAACCGAGGGCGAAGATCTTCTCATTGTCTATCAGGATTTTTCGGTTCTGACTTTCCCACTCTAAAGTTTTACTCTCTCTTCCCCTCGGCTCTCCCTGCTTTGTCCTCCTGCTTCCTTCCTCCCATTTTCTCTAGCCCGTACTCTCTCTCTCTCTCCCCTCTCCGATCTCTCACTCTCTTCCCCTCTCACTATATCCATCCCCTCTTCCTTTTTCTTTTTCGCCCTCCTTATCTCTCAAGCTCCACTCTCTCACTCTCCCTCTCTCTCTCCCCTTATCACTATCTCACTCTCCCGACTGTATCTTTCTCTTCTCTAGGCTGCCCTCTTGCTCTCCTTTCTCTTCTCTTCCTCACTCACCCTCTCTCTTCCCTCTCTCTCCTTCTCACGCTGTTCCTCTCCCACCTCTCTTTCTCCCACTCTCTTTTCCCCTCACCCACTCTTTACTATCTCACCCCATCTCTTTTTCCCTCTCTCCCATCTCTCCTCCCTTCTCTCCCCCACTCATTTCCCTTCTCTTGCCCCTTCTCTTCTACGCCCCTTTCATATTCCCCTCTCTTCTCCTCCCACCCACTCTTCCAACTCTCTCCCCTCCTTTAACTCTCTCCCCTCCTCTCTCTCTCTCTCTCTCTCTCCCCTCCTCTCTCTCTCTCCCTCCTCTCTCTCTCTCTCTCTCTCCTCTCTCTCTCTCTCCCCTCCTCTCTCTCTCTCTCTCCCTCCTCTCTCTCTCTCTCCCCTCCTCTCTCTCTCTCTCTCCCCTCCTCTCTCTCTCTCTCCCCTCCTCTCTCTCTCTCTCTCCTCCTCTCTCTCTCTCTCCTCTCTCTCTCTCTCTCTCTCACCCCTCAGTCGCTCTCTCTCTCCCCTCAGTCGCTCTCTCTATCTCCCCATTCTCTCTCTCTCCCCAGTCTCTCTCACACTCCCAATCTCTCACACTCCCAGTCTCTCTCTCACACTCCCAATCTCTGTCTTTCACACTCCCAATCTCTCTCTCTCTCACTCCCAATCTCTCTCTCTCTATCTCCCCCCCAGTCTCTCTCACACTCCCAATCTCTCTCTCTCACACTCCCAGTCTCTCTCGCACACTCCCAGTCTCTCTCTCTCACACTCCCAATCTCTCTCTCTCACACTCCCAATCTCTCTCTCTCACACTCCCAATCTCTCTCTCTCACACATTCCCAATCTCTCTCTCTCTCACTCCCAGTCTCTCTCACACTCCCAATCTCTCTCTCTGACTCCAATCTCTCTCTCTCAGACTCCCAATCTCTCTCTCTCTCACACTCCCAATCTCTCTCTCTCTCACACTCCCAATCTCTCTCTCACACTCCCAATCTCTCTCTGTCTCTCACACTCCCAATCTCTCTCTCTCTCACACTCCCAATCTCTCTCTCTCACACTCCCAATCTCTCTCTCTCTCACACCCCAATCTCTCTCTCTCACACTCCAATCTCTCTCTCTCTCACACTCCCAATCTCTCTCTCTCTCACACTCCCAATCTCTCTCTCTCTCACACTCCCAATCTCTCTCTCTCACACTCCCAATCTCTCTCTCACTCCAATCTCTCTCTCTCTCACTCCCAATCTCTCTCTCTCTCACACTCCCAATCTCTCTCTCTCACACACTCCCAATCTCTCTCTCTCACACACTCCCAATCTCTCTCTCACACACACTCCCAATCTCTCTCTCACACACACTCCCAATCTCTCTCTCTCACACACTCCCAATCTCTCTCTCTCTCACACTCCCAATCTCTCTCACACTCCCAGTCTCTCTCTCTCACACACTCCCAATCTCTCTCTCTCTCACACACCCAATCTCTCTCTCACACTCCCAATCTCTCTCTCTCACACTCCCAATCTCTCTCTCTCACACACTCCCAATCTCTCTCTCTCACACACTCCCAATCTCTCTCTCTCTCTCTCACTCCCAATCTCTCTCTCTCACACTCCCAATCCCTCTCTCTCTCACACTCCCAGTCTCTCTCTCTCACACTCCCAGTCTCTCTCTCTCACACTCCCAATCTCTCTCTCTCACACACCCAATCTCTCTCTCTCACACTCCCAATCTCTCTCTCTCACACACTCCCAATCTCTCTCTCTCACACACTCCCAATCTCTCTCTCACACTCCCAGTCTCTCTCTCTCACACTCCCAGTCTCTCTCTCTCACACTCCCAATCTCTCTCTCTCACACTCCCAATCTCTCTCTCTCTCACATCCCAATCTCTCTCTCTCACACTCCCAATCTCTCTCTCTCTCACACTCCCAATCTCTCTCTCACTCCCAATCTCTCTCTCTCTCACTCCCAATCTCTCTCTCTCTCACACTCCCAATCTCTCTCTCTCACACACTCCCAATCTCTCTCTCTCACACACTCCAATCTCTCTCTCACACACACTCCCAATCTCTCTCTCACACACACTCCCAATCTCTCTCTCTCACACACTCCCAATCTCTCTCTCTCTCACACTCCCAATCTCTCTCACACTCCCAGTCTCTCTCTCTCACACACTCCCAATCTCTCTCTCTCTCACACACCCAATCTCTCTCTCACACTCCCAATCTCTCTCTCTCACACTCCCAATCTCTCTCTCTCACACACTCCCAATCTCTCTCTCTCACACACTCCCAATCTCTCTCTCTCTCTCACTCCCAATCTCTCTCTCTCTCTCACTCCCAATCTCTCTCTCTCTCACACTCCCAATCCCTCTCTCTCTCACACTCCCAGTCTCTCTCTCTCACACTCCCAGTCTCTCTCTCTCACACTCCCAATCTCTCTCTCTCACACACCCAATCTCTCTCTCACACTCCCAATCTCTCTCTCTCACACACTCCCAATCTCTCTCTCTCACACACTCCCAATCTCTCTCTCACACTCCCAGTCTCTCTCTCTCACACTCCCAGTCTCTCTCTCTCACACTCCCAATCTCTCTCTCTCACACTCCCAATCTCTCTCTCTCTCACACTCCCAATCTCTCTCTCTCACACTCCCAATCTCTCTCTCACTCCCAATCTCTCTCTCACTCCCAATCTCTCTCTCTCTCACTCCCAATCTCTCTCTCTCTCACTCCCAATCTCTCTCTCTCTCACTCCCAATCTCTCTCACACTCCCAATCTCTCTCTCTCTCTCTCCCAATCTCTCTCTCTCTCACTCCCAATCTCTCTCTCTCTCACTCCCAATCTCTCTCACACTCCCAATCTCTCTCTCTCACACTCCCAATCTCTCTCTCTCACACTCCCAGTCTCTCTCTCTCTCACATTCCCAATCTCTCTCTCTCTCTCACATTCCCAATCTCTCTCTCTCACACTCCCAATCTCTCTCTCTCTCACACTCCCAATCTCTCTCTCTCTCTCACACTCCCAATCTCTCTCTCACTCCCAATCTCTCTCTCTCACTCCCAATCTCTCTCACACTCCCAATCTCTCTCTCCTTCCCTCTCTCTCTCTCCTTCCCTCTCTCTGTCTCTCTCTCCTTCCCTCTCTTTCTCCTTCCCTCTCTCTCCTTCCCTCTCTCTCTCTCTCCTTCCATCTCTCTCTCTTTCCTTCCATCTCTCTCTCTCTCCTTCCCCCTCTCTCTCTCTCTCTCCTTCCCCCCCTCTCTCTCTCTCCTTCCCTCTCTCTCTCTCTCCTTCCCTCTCTCTCTCCTTCCCTCTCTCTCTCTCTCCTTCCCTCTCTCTCTTCCCCCCAGTCGCTCCCTCTCTCTCTTCCAACAACAACATGCCCTCGAGAAAGCCTCGGCACCGCCGGGCTCCCCCAGCTAGTCTATATATATAAAGCGGCTCGTCTGTCTGTCTGTCTGTCCGCCTGGTCTCGATGCGTTTGGAAGTTACAGAGCGTACCGACGCGCGCGTCGCCTCAAAAGAAAGCTTGCGATTCCGGACCGGTCATCGGCCTATTTACGTTTCGGCCGGACAAAAATCCCGCCCGCGGTATCCCAAAAACGTTCAGCGTTCTGCTCATTAGCATCTCATTAGCGACCGTGTGACGTCGAGGTCTTCCTACAGTTGAGTGTCGAGTGACTCGACGATTGACCAATCCTACGCTTCGGTGACCTGACCGGTCGACCAATCGGTGCGTGTGTGGGCGGGCCTTATCCTTCTGAACCGAGGTGAGTGGCCGCCATCTTGATTTTCCACGATTTTTCCCCCCACACTTTCTGTGTGTTAGGGAACTAAGGTAAATATTTGAATTATGTGTTAGGGAATTAATTAACAATTTATTTCAGTTTTATATTGTGTTTAGCAACCCCCCCTCCCTCCTCCTCACCCTCGCGCAGGGGGGACTCGGTGCTGGTCTCCAGGCCCGCTGCAGGCAGGCCTGAAGCTCCAAAAATTTCTCTATCTCTCTCTCTTCCCTCTCTCTCTCTCCTTCTCCTCTTCCCTCTCTCTCCTTCTCCTCTTCCCTCTCTCTCCTTCTCCTCTTCCAT